>NW_005871048.1:17555018-17782062 GCF_000147115.1 Myotis lucifugus
GGAGCTGGAGCCGGCTCTCAGCTCCAGTGACAGCAACAAAGTTTCAATTATAAAAGGTAAATAAATCCCAGAATAAAAAAAAAAAGAAAAAAAGGAGAGGTTGGGAGCTTCAGTCACCGGCCAGCCTGAAAACGGCCCTCAGCCCCTCACCCAGGCTGGCCAGGCAACCCAGTGGAGACCCCCACCCTGAAGGGGGTGTGACCAGCTGCAAACAGCCATCCGCCCCTCACCCAGGCTGGCCAGGCAACCCAGTGGAGACCCCCACCCTGAAGGGGGTGTGACCAGCTGCAAACAGCCATCCGCCCCTCACCCAGGCTGGCCAGGCACCCAAGCGGGACCCCCACCCTGATCCAGGACACCCTTCAGGGCAAACCAGCCGGCCCCCACCCGTGCACCAGGCCTCTATCCTATATAGTAAAAGGGTAATATGCAAACTGACCCTAACAGCAGAAAGACTGGGAATGACTGATCGCTATGACATACACTGACCACCAGGGTGCAGACGCTCAATGCAGGAGCTGCCCTCTGGTGGTCAGTGCGCTCCCACATGGGGGAGCTCTGCTCAGCCACAAGCCAGGCTGATGGCTGCCAGTACAGCGGTGGTGGTGGGAGCCTCTCCTGCCTCCTCAGCAGCGCTAAGGATGTCTGACTGCAGCTTAGGTCTGCTCCCCACTGGCAAGTGGACATCCCCCGAGGGCTGCCGGGCTGCCACAGGGATGTCTGATTGCCATCTTAGGCCCAATCCCTTGGGGAGCAGGCCTAAGCCAGCAGGTGGTCATCCCCCAAAGGGTCCCAGACTGCGAGAGAGCACAGGCTGGGCTGAGGGACCCCCCCTCCCCTGAGTGCACAAATTTTTGTGCACCGGGCCTCTAGTAAATAAATAAAACAAGTCTTGGGACTCCATTCTTGTGCTGGTGACTGAGAATCTATGCAGCTCCATGGGGCTTATTCTAATGACGACTTCAGTTGAAGCCAAAAAGGATACTGGAAAGGAAAAAAAAAATCTTGCAGCGGTTCTCAATCTGTGGGTCGCAACCCCTTTGGCAGTCGAACGACCCTTTCACAGCGGTTGCCTAAGACCATCCTGCATATCAGATATTTACATTACGATTCATAACAGTAGCAGCATTACAGTTATGAAGTAGCAACGAAAATAATTTTATGGTTGGGTCACAACATGAGGAACTGTATTTAAAGGGCCAGAAGGTTGAGAACCACTGTTAGAGGATTAGGACCTAATTAGGAATTATCCTCATACTCTTGACTAAAAGACCTCATAATATTTGCATAGGAGGATTTCAGAATTGCTACAGACCAGTGGGTTCTGTGTGTCTCTCAACCATCCTATTTCCAGTAGGAACTGAGCACCGAGTGGCGGTAGGACAGATGGATTCACATTTGAAAGTGATTTAGAGATGACTAGGAATCGCTCACAGATAATGGACTTTGATGAGGATGCCAAGAGGCTGGGCCTTCCGGCTTTCCCTGTGAGGAGGGCTGGAATGGGATCCATGTGTAGAAAGAAGGGAGCAAAGAAAGGAATGTTTGGTGCTCAGAAAGGCAGACTGTGGCAAATGTTTTGATGCTTACCCAATGTTCCATCTGCTCCCCCACATTTCCCAGCCTGAGTCCCCAGTTGGGTAATAGAGTTCCTTGCAGAGTGCCAAGCCCACAGGCGGGGGTGGGGGGTGGTGGGGGGTAGCATGGAGGATAAGACATTGTACTGGGAGAAAAGACAAAAAGTAGAATAGTTGGACATATTTAGGATACATTTTGTTTATTTTAAAATTTATATGGGAATTATAGAGTCTGTCAATGGTTTTGATAGAAATAATAGTAGCTGACATTGATCAAACATTTACCTATCCCTGTCATTGTATCAAGTTGTTTCATAATCACAATTACCCCATGAGTTGGTCCTACTATTATTCCTGTTTTACAAATGAGGAAGCCGACAAAGGGCGAAGTTAAGCAGCTTTGATGGGGTATAAGTCTAATAAGTGGTAAAGATGATACAAGCGACCTCAAGCAGATTTATAAACAGAGCAGAAGGCAAAGTCAGGAAAGGTTCAAGAACCAAGGTTAGAGTGCCAGAAGGCTCCGTTGTTATAATAATTGGTGTTTGCCAGAAAGGGCAAAGCAAAGGGTGGGAAGCAGCAGAGACTGGTTATTCCACCTATTCTGTGGATTTGACTAACTAGCTATTTGAGGGGAGAACTTTATGATAAAATTTTACTTACAGCTATCTTTCCCCCCCTGTTCTCTCCTTTTGTATTTAAATCACAAACCTATGTGAAATATGTGTAGCTGAAATACATAATAGGTATTTTATAGATAAAATTGCAAATTCCAAAAACTAGTTTAACATTATATAGATTAAAATAGGACTTCAAATTGTACTTAAAATCATTGTATGTATAAGACATATCATTATTTGAAACAGACTCTTTAAAGTTTCCCTAAATATAGTTTATTTAAAGGAAAAAATTAACAGGATGTAGTATTTTATATTGAACTCTTGGTGCTTGGTGACTTTTTTGCTTTAAGTTAAGGTTTATATATTATTCTTCAAATTGACTTGTTCTTAGTGCTACCAAATGCAGAATGGCATAAAAAAATGAGGTGTTATTGCTGCTACTTTTTTTAAATAAAAACCACAAATTTTGAATGTGTTATGGATGATATTTTCCTTTTCACTAGGCACTACTAATTGGGTGCCAGAACCCTTATTTTATTTTTATTGAAATAGTAGTTACCCATTAGCTTATTGCTCTGGATTCATTTCTTCATTTTTAAATTTCAAATTCTAATTCACATCACTAGAATTTTAAAAAGTAAGAAGAGAAAAGTAAATAAACTATAATAACATGGTGGTCATGTTATACTTCTACTGATCCTTCCCATTCAAAAACATGAATAGCTTATGTTGCTGCTATAATATTATTTTCTCAATGAAAGAGGACATATACAATGAAAATAAAACCTGACCTAGAAGTGATGGCTTAAGATAAATATTTTAGCTTGAAATAGTGTTCCCTTAAAACACCTGGAACTTCTTAAGAATATACGCCCCATAGTACCAGACACAGATTCTTTTGTGATGGATAAAAATGTTTCTATCCTTTCAGCTATCATACTAAGTTGCTCACTATAAGATTCAAGTTCAGAATTCACAGTGCCAACTTAAAATAACACCTATTTTAGTTCAAACAAATACCTCTGTGTCAGAAATGACTTAATTGACATGACCTAATAGGTATACCATGCCCAATGGAGCAATCTCATTTTGGCATGGTTTTTTTATACAGTTCTCTTCACTGTTGCACAAGGGTTGACTTGTGTAATATTAATAATGTTTCAAAATCTATGCAACAATGTAATGAACTCAGAGAAGGCTGCACTGGCACATAAAGTGCTGAATAAGCACACTCCAATTAACACGGGAATCTTTTGTGATTCACATCATTACTTGAAAAGCAAATTATGTGTGTCATCATTTTGCATTTCATTCCCTGGGATAAATCTAACAATATTAATGAGACATCCAAGAAGTGCCCTCAAATTCTAAAGGATAAGTAAAATGTTGCTTTTTTGCCTATAAATTTTGTTGTATATTCCTATAGCAGTTGTGACTCTAATGAGTGAAGGACTTGTTTGTAAAGAATTCCAGAGCTGCATTTTGAACCTAAAATTACACCTCATTTTAAGTGATTGGTAACCCTCATAAAAAAATTATGAGGCTAAACATTATCCATCTGACTATTCAGGTAGTTTAAAATATCAAAAAAATATATGTTCAGGTTTCCTATAGTTTTTAAACAATCATATATATATATTAGAGGCCCGGTGACCAAAAATTTGTGCACTCGGGGGGGGGGGGGGTCCCTCAGCCAGGGCTGTGCCCTCTCACAGTCTGGGACCCCTCGGGGGATGACCACCTGCTGGCTTAGACCTGATCCCCAAGGGATTGGGCCTTAGATGGCAATCAGATATCCCTCTGGCAGCCCAGCAGCCTGGGGGGGATGTCCACTTGCCAGTGGGGAGCAGACATAAGCTGCAGTCGGACATCCTTAGCACTGGTGAGGAGGCAGGAGAGGCTCCCACCACCACCGCTGTACTGGCAGCCATCAGCCTGGGTTGGGGCTGAACAGAGCTTCCCCATGTGGGAGCGCACTGACCACCAGAGGGCAGCTCCTGCATTGAGCGTCTGCCCCCTGGTGGTCAGTGTGTGTCATAGTGACCAGTCATTCCCAGTCTTTCTGCTGTTAGGGTCAGTTTGCATATTACCCTTTTACTATATAGGATAGAGGCCCTGGTGCACGGGTGGGGGCCGGCTGGTTTGCCCTGAAGGGGTGTCCTGGATCAGGGTGGGGGTCCCGCTTGGGTGCCTGGCCAGCCTGGGTGAGGGGCTGAGGGCCGTTTTCAGGCTGGCTGGCGACTGAAGCTCCCAGCCTCTCCTTTTTTTCTTTTCTTTTTTTTAATTCTGGGATTTATTTACCTTCTATAATTGAAACTTCGTTGCTGTCACTGGAGCTGAGAGCCATTCCTGCTCGCTCCAGCTCTGAGGCCACGGCCTGCTGAAAGCAGGTATCTGTGGTTTGTTTAGCTTCTATAATTGAAACTTTGTTGCCGTCACTGGAGCTAAGAGCTGGCTCCAGCTCTCTGGCCACGGCCGGCTAAAAGCAGGTATCTGGGGTTTGTTTAGCTTCTATAATTGAAGCTTTGTTGCTTTCGGAGCTCAGAGCCGGGCAGCGGCAGGCGGGGAACCTTGGCTTCCTCCATCACTGGAGCAAGCAATGCTCCTGCTCGCTTCAGCTGCGTGGCTGCCGGCCGCCATCTTGGTTGGGTTAATTTGCATATCGCACTGATTAGCCAATGGGAGGCATAGCGAAGGTACGGTTAATTACCATGTTTGTCTATTATTAGATAGGATATATATATAATGAATATTTAAGAGAAGAGATCTTAACAGTAAACTAGTTAAAAATAACAGTGCTCTTTTAAAATATCTTATTATTAGATACATAATTTTTAGTTTTTCTTAATATTTTAAATAATTTGACAGGAGATAATACAGGTAAGCTGATGAATAAAAGATCACAATGTATTTCATTGAAGTAATCTAAACAAAATAAAAAAAAACATGAGTCCATTTATGAGTTAAGGAACACTACCAGGTAGGTGGTAAACTAGCTATAAATAGATCTTTAAAAAATGAAAGAAAAAGCTAAAGAGAATGAAATGTTACAGTAAAGATAGCTTGGAGCCATTAACTGCTTGAGTGATCAGCATGAGAAATGATAAGGCAGATAAGAAAATTTATTGATAGTGTCTACAATATTGGAAAGACATGGCAAAGTAATACTTAGGCTTATGATAAGGTATCTGGTGATTAATTTTATAAAAATATTTAAAAATATGTCTTTTGACCACACAAACAAATATATTTAAAATTATGCCATAATCTGTTCAAGGTCTGCCTTCTTGTCATGAGAATAAGAGTGAGCTGTGATTCCATAGGCAGGGGTGAGGTTTCCAGGGCATGAAGCTTGTGATCAATGCTCCAGCATAATCTATTAGGGAACGATTACTAAGAGTGCTGGCTGGAATTTGGCAGAATTTTGTTATAGATAGCGTTGCATTTCTGATGGCATTACAAGGGACGAGAGTTCTGTTAACCTGTTAAATGCAAAGGATATAAAAATGCTAGTAGGTAGAACATCATGGAGAGGAGGAGGGAGGATTTTGCTGCAGTGCTGTGTTCTAAATGAATTGCCAGAGATTCAGAGAGCTGTTTCTACATAGACCCAGGTCTTAATCTCTTTGTCACAGAAGGGGAGGGACTTTTTGAAATGGACACCTGCTTAATCTCCTCCCTCCTCAGGAAGCTTCTGGCAGCAGCACAAGTATGTGACTCCAGTGCGAGCCTGTGGATGTGGACCTTGGCTATACTTCCCAGCACATATTGCTCTCTGCAGTAGTCTACGCAGTCGTATGGTTGTCCCTGGGTGGCCATCTGTGGCCATTCGGCGGCATGTCAGTACTCACAGAGCGCCTCAGATGTTACTCCAGGGAACGGGCAGTTTTCATTCCCAATGAAATGGGAGGTAAATGTGAAGAGTAACAGAGACGAGGGCTACCTTGAGCACAGGTGCAGTAGACATTCGCCTATGTGGTGAGATTTGAGGGGAAATAAGGACCAGCAACCAACCTTGCTTCACAAATGCTGTGAATCGTGAGAAGCAATAAATGTGGTTTCTACGTGTGCTGATGTGAAAAGCAAATTGTGCTGGCTGATATCAGGGTAGCCGGGAATGTTCACTGATCCTAAATATCTCCCTTGTCTGCCTGCCTTTGTTCCTGAAATTGCACCTATCAAGTTTTCATTCTTTGGGAATAAGACTTTGCCTTTCCTAGGAATACCCTCTGGAAATCTATCCATTACAGTGAGTAAGAATGCTTTCACACTGTTACTCACCTCTCCACCTCCCCCGCCCTGAACACAGCAACTTGAAGGGGAGACAATTTGAGAAGATAGGGTTCCATTTGTTTCCGGTCAAGGGAAATAGAGCCTAGCGTGAACTGGGATAGCCCTAAATTTACACCGCGTTGTAAATTCCATGAGAGCTCCAACCTCATTTTGAGCATCACTGTATTCCCATCACCAAGCACAATCTATGGCACAGCATGGGAAGTCAATACATTGCTAATGAATGAACATCTGAGAATATGGTGCTGAGGGAGTCATTGAGAAGTCCACTCACTTCGTCAGCTTAGATCTGACTACACTGGTTATTGTGAGAAAGCGAAACCAGGTTTAACCTTGGAACAATGGAGCAACTTTATAGCTGGAGTGAGTCAGACCAGAGAGGCTGTAGGCCAGAGTGGTTGGAGCACAGGCCTAAAGTCAGGCAGAACTTCCGGATCTTGGCACCATAATTACTTGCTCCATGATCTCAGGCCATCCAATCTAATTTTCCTGAACCTTAATCTCCTCAACTGTAAAACTGGAAGCATAATATCTCCTGGGTTGTTCTGGAAATTAAATGTGATAATGAACACAAGATCTCAGCACAATGCCTGGCCTAAAGGAAGGGCTGCTATCCTTTTTTCCTTTTTATCATTAGTCATGTCATCATAATTATTATTACAATGAGTCGGAACAGGAGAATGAAAGAGCTCTAGACTTACTAAAGTACCTTTGCTGTATTCCTGATCCTTTAAAACATTTTTAAACTATATTTCTAATCGTGGGCCACTCAGATCCCCCAGGTATTATCTTTTCTGTAAAACACACTTATGGAGAAATGAGGTTACTATAAAAGCACTTGTTAAATTGAAAAGCATACTAAGAATGCAAGATGATTATTTGCTCCTGCTTTCTATGCTTTCCTGACTTACGCTTTCGGTATCTCTTATTTGGCTTACTTGACCCTGGCCCTCAAACCAAAGTGTTCCTAGGAAACACCAGGGAGCTTTAACAATGCAGTTTCTTGGGCCCTCGCCTCAGAGATTCTGATTCAGTAGGTCTGGGTGGGTAAAGCTGTGCTTTTAAACAAGCTTTTCTGTTGATACCAATGCAGGTGATCTGTGGACATCCTTTGAGAAGTACTGCTCTGTGATGTGTAACTAATGTGAAGACTGCCAGGACCACGCTGGAATTCTAGATCTGGCTTGGTCCTGAAGCAGTGGCCGGTGAAGGCTACTCTGAGCGCTGTGGCCCACTGTGCATCGTCATTTCTATTTGTAGCTGAGTGGAGTTGGCAGCAGGCACAGGTTGGCAGCGGCTCGCAACACACTCCTTGTTAAAGCACACACACTGTTTCTGCAGCTGGCATCTATTCCCCGTACATCCCAATTATAATAGTATTACCGAGTCTTGTGACAGTCCACATTTCATCACCCTGGGGGGCAGGGCAGTTTTGCTGTGGGATGGGGTGCCCTGCCCTCTCCTTTCCTTATATTCATCATTGCTCAGCAATCTCGCAGGTTCCACTTGACACTGAGTGTTTGCTGTTCCTAACTGGGGATGTTTGGAGGCCAGACCAGGTCAGAGATAACACACAAGCTGCAGGTTGTACAGAGTCTACCTGCTGTAAAACACTCACCTCTGAACGTGGCTACTATTAGAGTCACCACAATTTTGATGATCACCATGCCTCTGCTCTCTTTTTTGCTGGGCTGCACAGGGCTGGCTCTGTAGTCTGATAGAACTACAGGGGGCATTTCACCCTACCTGATGATGGAGAGTTTTAACTTATGTATAGCTTTTGCCTCTTAAGGGAAATAAAGGGGCCTAATTAAGTAGATGTTGTACTATTGTATGAGATATACAATTGACAAATGATACATACTCAAAATGCCTCTACTTCAGCAGTTCTCAACCTGTGGGTTGCGACCATCAGAAAACACATATAGCATATCAGATATTTACATTACGATTCATAACAGTAGCGAAATTACAGTTATGAAGTAGCAACGAAAATAATTTTATGGTTGGGGGTCACCACAACATGAGGGACTGTGTTAAAGGGTCGCGGCATTAGGAAGGTTGAGAACCTCTGCTCTACTTAGTAACCTGATTTTAAAAACAGAGTAGCAAGCTGATATTGTTACAGAAGACCAAAGAAATACCAAGCACGCTTCCTAGAGAAAGGAAGGGACCCCGTTTATTAACACTAGTGGACTCCGGGAATAATTTCCAAATCAGAGTGAAGAAACATGCAGAGAGCCTGTCTATATATATCCCGCTGGGGTCTTTGTCTTGCAGATATGCCCCCTGCCCCCTTCGTGGCCCTGCAGGAAGGCCCCCAAGTGTCAGGCCACATCCGATGGCCCTGGTCCGTCCTGGTACCAGCATAACAACCCTCCCCCGCCCCCCAGGGCAGTGCATTGTTCACAGTTCCATGGCCTCTGCATTTAGATAACAAGTTCTGCAAGACCAGTTTCCTCCTCAATATACAGGGAATCATATGTTGAGAGTGTCCATCATTTAGATAATTACTGGCAGTTGGTTATATTTAAAAGTTACAATAATCAAGATATTAAAATAAGCAAGCTTTCTTTTTAAAAAAATGTAAGCTATCTTGACATGTATGTGGGATCAAAAAATGTCATCCATACCATCTTTTCCTTTCAAATCAGTGTTACATTTAAAAATCACTTGGCATCATCTGGAAAAAGATGATTGCTAATAGTTAAATATGGAATAGCAGGCTGAATATAATTAACATAAATATGAAAAATGACTGGCAAGTGTAAATATGGACAGTAAGTGTAGCAATAGCCATTTTAGCCATACAATGAATCTTAAGCTATACAGGGTGGGGCAAAAGTAGGTTTACAGTTGTGAGGATGTGAAACAGTTTATTCTTTTATTATTACTCATTAATTATTGTATTATTTTCCATACAACTATAAACCTACTTTTACCCCACCCTGCATATAACTCTGTAATAGAATCTAACAAAAAATTAGCACGTTCCTACATTATAAGAAAAATGCAGAAATTAAAAGAATTACCATACCTGAATCTGAGTGTTATGCCCTCTATATTGGAAGGAAAATATAAGTATGGAAGAGAAAAAAATATGGTCACGGATTTTATAAAACAGAAATCTAACCTTACATGTTGAAGTTCAAAGAATGAAGTTCAAAGTTATTTAGCTGTAGAAGTGACAGCTGGGATCAGCTTTCAATTTAGTGATGGCCTTAGAAAACTGAATATAAAATTTAATAAGAAGGTGATTAATTTTTGCCCTCATTCAATTTTAGCAAGCACAAGGGGAAATGTGCTCTAATACAAAGTCTGATAGATCTGCATTTGAAGTTGATGTTTCTAGAAGAACAATTCCTGAAAGGATAGAATTATGACAGACAGCTTTAAAGGACCACACAATCTATATTGTTTGTTGGGAAGGTTTTTGAGGGGCTGAGGTCACTGTTGGAAAGGTCACAATGCTTTTAAGGTTCCTCAACCCTAGCAGTCTATTATGAGGCCTAGTGGTAGCATGGTAGCCAGGAGGGACAGACAATTGCAGTGAGAGAAGTTCTCAGAATTGCCTCCAAGTCAAAGGTTAAAAGAAATGGCAGGGCAGTTTTCAGTTTAACGTGGAGCAGATAAGCAGGACCTGTAGGAAGGCTGGTGACAGGTACTGATTCGAGGTCAATTTCCTGTTGGAGAAGTGCCATGTAGACTGAGAAAGAGTGGCAAGGCTGAAAATATCAATGAGGGAGTCACAAACCAGGAACTTGATAGACAATTCAATCCTAATTTTTATCCATACTGATGAACAGTCATTTCTTTGAATACTGATTTCTTTGTTCGTTTAAAACATCAACAAAGTTACCTTTTCCCCAGAGTTTCTTTTTTTTTTTTAAATTGGGGTAAAATACACATAGCATAAAATTTACAGTTTTAACCATTTTTAATTATACAGGTCAGTGGCATTAGGTACATTCACAGTATTGTGCAATCATCATCATTGTACATCTCTAGAACTTTTTCATCATCCTAAACTGAAACTCCATCCCCATCTATATCTATAGACATATATAAAAGGCTAATTATGCAAAGTGGCCCCGCAGAAGTTTGACCAGGAGACCAGGAGTTTGATTGCTCGCTATGATGTGTGCTGACCACCAGGGGATGGCACAAAATGAAGGAAGGCCCCAGCTGGCAGCCAGAAGGCCCCGATTGGCCCTGATCGCTGGCCAGGCCTAGGAACCCTACCCATGCACGAATTTCGTGCACCAGGCCTCTAGTTAAACAATAACTCCCTATCTCTCTTCCCCCAAAAGTTACTTTTATAATTAATCATATTAAGAAACTGTTGATTATTGGGTGCATAGTAGTTTTGTCAAGAAGAGACATCTAATTACGGTTATCCTATCTTTGAGAAAAAATTGTGAAGCATTTATTCAGAGCTGAAGGATAAGGATATTAATGATCAAAAGTTCTAGAGCTGGAAGAAGAAAATTTTATTACAATCCTTAAAAAAATTAAAACAGGGAGCTTTTAAATCTAAGGGGGTAATTTTCTCCAACTTATACATATCTGAATATTCAGGCTTTGGTTGGAAATACTTTCTCATCTATAATTGTACTGTTACTAGGCTGTATCTATAATATAGTCCATGGTTGGGCTTACATTAGTAAATCATTGACTCATAAGCAACAGAAAGATGATTAATTTTATATCACAGAAGCACACCTTCTAGGCTGTTATGTTTGGGTTTCTAATGACCATAGTTCAGAAATAGATTCAAAATAGTACTAACTTTGATGAAGTGTGTTTAACAGTCTATATTCAACTTTAAATTATTTTACTTGTGGTAAAATTTTGTTTGTTTACTTTGATAGCAGTGCTAATGTTATTCTTATTTATATTTATTGGCTGTAAAATCAAAACAAAACTGGCTGTATTAACATATACAATTGTCTGTAGGATGTGCACACAAAAAAACTGAAAAGCTGAAAAGAATATTTAACAATCTAGGTAAAGTACTTTTTCAGGTAAGGACTATGTCAATTTTGATTCTTTTGAAAAAATTACCTGTCTTTTCTCACTGAGCATTAATATTCTCTCTTTTCTTTATTGTTCTGTTTTCCACCATGACATGCCTAGGTTGGACCTATTTTTAGTTACAGTTTTCACATTGTAATCTTGAAAAACTCTGTTATCATCTCTTTTAAATGTAGCTTACCTTTGATTTACATTTGTTGGACCATATCCATCTATTCTGTCTTTTGGTGCTGCATTCTGAGTGGGTTGGTTAGTTTTACCCTCTAATTGATTGAATCTGTGTTAGTACAGAGATTTTAAAAATTCAATAAGTACTTTTGCCTTAAATTTCTAATTAGTTCTATAGCTTATCTGTTCTTGACTTGTTTATATCTATTTTTGTTTCATTCTTACTTTTTCACTTTTTAAAGATGAAACTATTTTTATAAGGAACTCAAAGACTTTTTATTATAGTCATTTTAAAATTTAAAAATAATTCCATTTTATTGGTAGTGAATAAGTCAACTATTGATTTTGTTGTTCTTTTTCTTAGTGCTAATCCCTAGGGCTTTGGAATAATCCTTCCTAAATTTATCATAAGTGAGTTGTCCTCCCTGCTCGACCCCAACACTGAGTTGGTGAACAGCACAGCCCAGACTGTGCCTAGGAAAAGTCCTTTGATCTTCCAACCTCTGATGGGTCACAGTTTTATTGCAGGGTAGCCTCAGGCAGTGGAGAATTTTGTCAGCATCCTCTCACTGCTAGCAGCCGGGTTTAATGATGCCTCTCCTGGCTTCTCTCCTTGAATCTGCCTAGTGATAGATTCATCCTCTAAAACTGAACCTATTTCTGGCCGATACATTTTTTTTTTGGAGTGTGATTGTGCCATTCTAATTATTTATTTTTTTTAAATTATTGCTCTCTTTGAAGTGGAGGAAAAATATTCAAGGTTGAATTGACAGTCAACCTGCCTATGAGGCCAAGGACTACATGTGTAAAAAATCAATTAATGCTAAAATCTGTTTATGAACTTAATAAATCAACTAGTCTCTTTGAACTAAACATTAAATAACTTTTTTATATATGCTCTAGCTTGTAATTTGGGAGATGGATCAGCTGATTTAACAAAGTGCCTCCAGTTAGTAAATGATTATTTCATTGAAAAAGGGAAGAGAGACATGACTGATATGAGGCATTCTGGCCTCTAGTAGCTAGATGATTCATAATTATACATCTGGAGTCTTTATTTTGATATTTGTGTATATTTTATGTAAAAGCAATTTTTTCCTTGAATGACTTGGATTATGATCTCAGATAGCCCCAGAAAATAGTATCAGTTGTTAAAAAATGGTTGGTGATACACATCATGGTAAGAGGAAAAAATGGAAATAGCTACAATAATCTACAATATTAATACTGCAGAAAAAATCGAAACTAGTCAGTTTGAAATTTCAAGTGGTCAGTGCCCTGAGTCAAAACTTTGAAAAGTTTTCTTGGGTACATTCATTTTTCTAATGCATCATCGGGTGCTTACTATCAATAACCAACAAGGTGCTTCTTGTAAGATTTAAAAATGGTTGCATTTGCTTGAAATACTGAGCATGTGTCATTTATAAAAGCTTGTACAGTAATTAAATTGGAATAAGAGCAATGAGGGATAAAGATCACACTCATGAGCTAAAGTTAACAGTGATGTTTTGTTGAGCTGCCAAGAAAATGAAAATAAAAATATTCCCACATAACATTTGAATAGTATAGAAATCTTTAACAACAGTATAAGGTTGTTATCCCACGTTTAAATGAACTGTTCAGTCATCTCTGATGAAATGGAACTAGAAAAGGCTCGTGCCTTTAGTTTTTTGTTTTATATTTTAGTCCTTAAAGACTCAGTTCTGCTAAGAAACAATTCACCCAAATCTTGCCCCAAGGACACTGCGTGTGGGGAGCAGAAAAGTGAAGCAGACCAGGCTTTGCCGTCTATTCCCACAGAAAGAACATCTGTTCTGGGAATGGACAGAAAAATAGGGGTTATGTAAACGTGCCTCTTTCTATACTTGAAGAAGAGGTGAGGCAACTAAAAAAGAAATATTTATGCACACTGCTGCCCGAGAAACGCGAAGGGTTCTGTAAGCCTGATTTGACACACCATGTAACTCTTCCAGGCACAATGAACAATTTTCAAAACAGATTGAACTGAAAGATTCCCTGCCACTGTTCTGCCATTCGGCTGACCCTGAGTATAACTACATAAGATAGTTTAGCCCAGGTTCTATGCAATACTTTTTCAGAAAAAAAACGGACTGATAATTAGGAATTCACAAAATTTATGGACACTATTTATAAAATAATCAATTATTCATTTTAAGTGCAGGTATAAAAACTGCTGAATGCTTCTTTGGCAATCACTATGACCCAAATGGCGCATATCATCCGAACCATATAATCTATTTTTTGAGAATTCACTAAGATGTTCAGAAAACCCAGTGGCCATGTATAAACATGAATTGTGAATTCCCCATCTATTCTAGTAATAGATAATTAGAACTTTCTCACCTGCTCTCTTTTATGTTTACATTGGGAATATTCACTTGTGCTAACATTATTATTTTTTTGCACACTTACACACGATTTTGTTTTATGTTATAGACTATATTAAGCACAATGAATGTAATGAAAGATAAGTAAAAATAACAATCAATTTCATATTTGTCAGGGAAGATACTGAGTGTGCCAACATTCATGTATGTTTCTAAGGAAATCTGAAAACTAGGCAAGCAAGGGCGGAGGATGGGACTTTGAATAGAGGTTGGCTCACTTTGTTCACCTAAGGCAGTGATGGCGAACCTTTTGAGCTCGGCGTGTCAGCATTTTGAAAAACCCTAACTTAACTCTGGTGCCGTGTCACATATAGAAATTTTTTGATATTTGCAACCATAGTAAAACAAAGATTTATATTTTTGATATTTATTGTATATATTTAAATGCCATTTAACAAAGAAAAATCAACCAAAAAAATGAGTTTGCATGTCACCTCTGACACGCGTGTCATAGGTTCACCATCACTGACCTAAGGCAAGGAAGCAATATGGATCCCTCTGATTAACAATATGTTAATAATAGTATTAACTACAAATTTCAGTTAAAAAATCCTCTGCCCATTATACCTAGCTTTTTCTCTTTATTTTCTGTTCTTTATTCATAGGATATTGAAGTCTGACTAGGAACACCGAAATCTTAGTAACATTTCTGTACAAGTCTTTGGTCCACTGAACAGTATGAACAAGAATTTAACGGAGAGGTGCACAACTCAGTGATTATAGTGAATAATTATCATAATATAATACTATGCTTACAACAAAACATGTTTACAACACAAGCAAATTTCCAGCTTACCAACAGACTCACTCAAATGTTAATAGTTTAATTCTGAATCATTCTAATATAAATATTTTCATATAGATTATAGAAATACTGTGATAAGGATTTTTAGTCTCCTGATCTAAGATTTATATCAAAACCATAAGAACCTATTTTCATATATTTTGTTTTTTTAATTTTAATTAGAAATATCTAAGACATTCAGAAATAAATAAAAATCATTATGCCAAGGCACCTACTACACAATTTAAGAATATAATACATTATTTATACGAATCCTAAAAAAATCCCCTCTGATTCTACCAACCTCCACCTCTGTCCTTCCCTGATGATACCTCTCTCCTGAATTTAATAAAGTACCAGTGCACTTATTATAATTTTACATCATAAATATGCTTAAGTTTTATGTATATGGTTCTAAATTGATGCATACTTCTACTTATTGCTTTTATATCTTGATATAAATATTTGATATTCATCCATGTTGATAATAAATCCATTATATTCATTTTCTGTGCATTTGATAAATGCCCATCACTCATTTATCTCTTTTCCTATAGGTGGACTTAACTATATTATTTTTTTCAGTGTTACAAACAAATAAGACTGCTGCTATAAGAATCCTTGTATTATACAAGTTTCTCTAGAATACATAGCTAAAAGTAAAATTGCCAGGCCATAGAATTCTCTATGACTATAAATTGTCAAATTCTATCTTCAACTTTATTATAAATTGCCAAATTGATTTTCAGCTGTAAATAATAGTTTCTACTTTTCTATATCCTTGTCAGCTCTTGATATCATTATATTACTTTTTTCTTAATCTGATTAGTGTGAAATGTTATTGCATTGGCATTTCAAGTGGTAGTTTCCATATTCTATGTTTTATGTATTGATTGATTATATTTTTCCTTTTTTGAATTATTTAGCTAATAATTTTTGCTTACTTTTATTTGAGGTACTTATCTTTTCTTTGATTTGTAAATTTAAAAATGATGAGTATCCATAGATACTCATCATTTTTAGCTATATGTGTTGCCTATACCTTCTTCTGGTCCACGTCTCATTGTTTGATGCTTTTCATACTCTTTTCTTTCCCCAAAGAAAAGTAATCATTTTTAGTGGAAAAACAAGTGTATAAGTATATATCCATATTTATGTATATGCATATATATTCACATACATACATATACATAAATGCATATATACACCCAAACCCACAAACTTGCACCCCTTCCTCACAAACACACGCAGAAAATGACTTGGAATAATATATACCTAGATGATATCTCTAGGTGCTGAAATTAAGAATTTTTTTCTTTTAAAATCTTACTGGGACTGCCATTTCTGGTTCAGCATGTAAAGAGCTTGGAAGTTGCCATTCCATCCTAACAACAGATATCAAACTGAACAAACTGAAAAATCAATTTTATGATGTAAAATTATAATAAGTGCACTGGTACTTTATTAAATTCTTAGAGCCAAAACAGAAATGAGGTCACAGGGCAAACTATTGCCCCCCAAATTGGAGAGACAGACAAGGTGAATACAGAGAATCACAACTCATTAGAGCAAAAATCCTTTTAGGAACCAGTGCCAGGATAGAGAAACCTAAACTGTAATTGATTAATTATTATGGGTGCAGTGTAGGCAAGTCTAAAAGATAAAAACTCCAGGGGACCCAGTCATTGAGGGCCCCCCACACATTGTGAGTTTTACCTCCTGAAACTCTACAGTGAATACCGGAGAGAAATCCCCTTCTGCTTCTAGTAGAAAAAGGGGAAAAGAAACTCTTCTGAAATATGCCAAAGTATTCTGACCTTCTTAACAAGGTCTGCCCTTAGGAGAAACTATTTAACCAGATCTTAATTAACATGCTGGGATTTTAATGGTTCTGGGGGAGAGAAAACCTAACTGCAGCTGGCTCTAGCTGTACACATGGAGAGATGCCAAACTCCAGCCCATGCTAGCCATTCTGTCCCACCTAAGAGGTGGAAAAACTGAGATGCATGTATGAAGGTCCACAGTCCAGAGGCAAAGACTTATTAAAAGGTGGGCACATAATCATAGGACTATAGAACATATCCCTTCCTCCCATGCCTTACCACAGCATTATTAAGAGCCTATTTATAGCAGTTATCCCATACACCATGTCTGGCTATCATGAAAAACTTACAAGACATACTAAAAGGCAAAACACACTTTGAAGAGACAGAGCAAACATTAGAACCAGAGTCAGACATGGCAGAGATGTTGAAATGATCAGACACAGAATTTAAAACAATTATGGTTAATATGCTAAGGGTTCTAATGGATAAAGTAGACAGCACACAAGAACAGATGGGCAATGTAAGCAAAGAGATGAAAATTCTACAAAGAACACAAAAGAAATGCTAGAGATCAAAAACATTGTAACAGAAATAAAGAATGCTTTTGTTGGACAGTACTGGACACAGCTGTGGAAAGAATATCTGATCTTGAGGATTACTCAATAGAAACCCCCAAACTGAAAAACAAGCAGAAAAAGGATTTTAAAAAAATTAGAACAGAACATCCAGGAATTGCATACAACTAAAAAAAGGTATAACATACACATAATGGGAATACCAGAAGGAGAAGAGAGAAAGTAAGAGAAGAAATACTGGAAATAATAATGACTGAGAATTTCCCAAAATTAATGTCAGAATTAAGTCACAGATACAGAAAGCCCAGAGAATACAAAGCAAGATAAATGCCAAAAATAACTATACTTAGGCATATTATTTTCAATTTATGAAAATAAAATGTAAAGAAAAAATCCTGAAAGAAGCCACAGTGGGAAACATTTTTCATATTGAGGAGCAAGGAGAAGAACTACCGTGACTTCTCCTCAGAAACCATGGCAAGTAGAGAGGAGTGATATATTTAAAATATTGAGAGAAAAAAGTTCCATCAACTTAAAATTGTGTACCCTGTGAAATTATCCTTCAAAAGTGAGGGAAAACTAAAATTTTTTCTCAAACAAAAATTGAGGGAATTTGTTGCCAGTAGAACTGCTTTGCAAGAAATGTTATAATTAGTTCTTTAGAGAGAAGGAAAATGATATAAGTAAAAAACTCAGATCTACATGAAGAAGGGAAGAGCGCTGGGAAATGAATAAGTGAAGGGAGTGGAAGAACCTGAAACAAATTAGATGAAATATACCTCTTGTAAAAGTGCAACCACAAATCTCCCAGTGACTAGAGTTGTGAGAAATCACAGAACCTCCAGATATGTTTATTTTCTGTATCTGAGGTCATTGTCAGAACAAATTAATCGAAAGTTATTTTGGATTTATGTAGTCTTCTTGGTTGCACATTTCAAGTCAATTGCTGTAGAGGCAAGAAAATTAGGATGGAGAGAACGGAGATAAACAGTGTGGGGATGTGGCTTTTCTAGCCAGTGTTGCTGTTGTCTCAGATAAAAGAGCCTTCATTGCTTGGCAATCCTATACAATAAAGAGGTTATATGCAAATTGACCATCACTCCAACACACAACATGGCCATCCCCATGTGGACACAAGATGGCTGCCACAAGATGGCCAGCAGGGGAGGGAAATTGGGAGGGACCAGACCTGCAAGGGAGGGCACTTGGAGGTGACCAGGCCTGCAGGTGAGGGCAATTGGGAGGGACAAGGCCTGGAGGGGAGGCCAGTTTTGGGGGACCAGGCCTGCAGGGGAGGCCAATTGGGGGCAATTGGGCCAGCAGGGGAGGGCAGTTAGGGGTGACCAGGTTGGCAAGGGAGGAAAGTTAGGGGTGACTGGGCCAGCAGGGGAGGAAAGTTAGGGGGGACCAGGCCTGCAGGGGAGGGCAGTTAGGGGCGACCAGGCTGGCAAGGGAGGCAAGTTAAGGGTGACCAGGCTGTTAGGGGAGGGCAGTTAGGTGCAACCAGGCTGGCAAGGGAGGAAAGTTAGGGGGTGATCAGGCTGGCAGGCAGGTGAGTGATGACAGCCAGCTGTCCTGGATTTTGAGAGGGATGACATCCTTCGAGGGGTCCAAGATTGGAGAGGGTACAGGCTGGGCTGAGGGACATACCCCCCCCCCCCCCGCGCACGAATTTCATGCACCAGGCCTCTAGTAACCTCTAAGTATTTAGGGTGTACAATTTGAAAAGTCTTGTTACACATATACACCCATGCAACTACCATAATCATGAAAAAAAGTAGGAATGGATAAGAACCTCCTCAATTTGGTAAAGAATATCTACAAAAACCTACAGAATATCATACTTAAGGGAGAAACTTTAACATTCCCACTAAGATCAGCAAAAAGATAAGGATGTCTTCTCTCTCCACTGCTTATTAACATTGTATTTAAGTCCTACCAAGTATTATTAATACTTTTCTGAGATAAACATGTTTTTTAGATTTAATTTTTAAATATGAATAAATTGTAATAAAGTATTTTCTTAAGTTAAACTATCCTTGAATACCTAAAGTAAGTCCAGCTGTTATTAAATTTTTCTTTTAAACTTTGGAGGTCTCATTTTACTATTTTGTTTAGAAATTTTATATCTATATCCATAAACAATTTACTTCACATTCTATTTGCATATTTTGTTAGCAAGCTAATCACCATAATCTTTTTTCAATAAAAAATACGTCTTTCCATAGAATACTTTTCAAAACTTCTTAAAGAGAAAGATGGAGGAAATGTGGGTCTGGACTTTGGGAACACATATTTTTAAATATATTTACAAGGATTTCATATATATTTTCTTTTTTCTCAAATTCTAAAGCTATTTTCTTTCTTACATTTTATAGTTTTCTTTCCTCCCCAATCTCTCCTAGAACTTACTGTCTATAAAATTCATTTATTATTTATATCCTAGAGGCCCGATGCACGAAATTCGTGCAAGGGGCTCAGCCCTCACAGCCCCTTGCAGCCTTGGCTGGCCCTTGAAGCCCTGGATTCATCCAGAAGGTCGTCTGGAAGGTCATTCTGCTGTTCAGTCTAATTAGCATATTATCTCTTTATTATATAGGATAATTTTCTTCCTATTTTCTATTGCTGTTTAGAACATCATTTATTTTGTGATTTTCATATTGTCCTCAAATATACTATAAATGCTTCTACTCACATTTTAGTAAAGAGCTTTACTCTGTATTTTTAAGAAACTCAATAGATATTTTAATTTTGATTTGACTTTTATTAGTGAAAATATTAGCTTACTTTAAGTAATACTTAGGTGATAGGAGTATTTGGGGAAAGTTTTAAATATCTTCTAAGTGCATAAGTCTTAATTTTTTTCCACATTATCCTTTACTTTCATCTATGATTGACTTTACCTCCCCAGCACCCTTTACTCCCTCCCAGTAGATTGTGGGTTGACACTTCTACATAGTCAGCTTTTCTAGGTCATTGATTGGGTCACTGAGGTAAGTGTCAGAGGAATGAAAGATGTTTTTGGTTATAACATCTGATTATTCTAGTCCATGCTGTATTTACTTATTCCTAAAAGCATGATTGTCAACAAAATTTCAACGAATCCTGAACAGCTTCTGGAGGTATATTGAGTTCTTTCACTTTAAAGGCAACACAAATCTTCCCAGTGGGAAAATAAATGATCGAATCTCACCTCATTCCAAATGAATTAGAGTTGGCAGCTTTGTGTGTCTGGAGTGAACTTACAGGACTTGCTGCTAAAATTTAGTCCCTTGTAGTAGTTATAATAAATTAAAGCTTCTGTCAGAAACCAAAGTCATTTAAGTTAAAGGAAAAAATATATTGCTTCCCTTTATATTTTGGGGCCTGATAGGAATTTTGGTGTTCAGCAGGTTGACAGCACAACATAGACAAATTCAATATTTCAGGATACTGTGCCAAATTCCACGTGTAGAGCCTGTGACTGTCTTGCATTAAGTGTAAGTTATAGCAGTGAAGGCCTAGAAAGTGAGAAATGGCATATTTTTTGAGGCCTGTAGGGCATATAAGTTCCACAGTTCTCTTTTTTTGAATGACAACATGGTCCAGCTTTCCCGTGAGAAGCATGCTTGTGTGTTTCTCTTCCTGTACTGTTTTCTGAATAGCATGAAGGTGTTAATTTAAAAACTGTCACCCACAGAACATAAAAATGTTTTTCAAGTAAAAGTCCAGGATAAGCAGAAGACGACGATGTGGGTACTCTGAGACAGGTGATAATTTTCTACAGTTAATTACCTTTATTTTTCTACATGCAGCATTATCAAAAACATTGAATAATAAGGTACGTTTGTAAAATGTAGCATTCCGTATTAATTTTACCAAATAACTACTTCTTATAAAAAATAAAAGAAGGACATGACCTGGTCATTATTAATGGTCTCATTCAGAGTTGGAATGCCTTTGCTGAGATTATTTTTTGTCATTTTCTCTATTTTACCTTTGCTATTGTGACCAAGTGAAAAATGGGAAAAACCTAAGGATAAACTGGAAGCTGTTTCAAGGTATCAATGTTCTGAAATGGAATCTCCCCCCCCCCCATCCCCTTTCCTGATAAAGTTCGCAGTAACCCAGGGCTCTTTCTGCAACAGAGCACTGTGACAACAGGAAGCTGCCCAGACATCTTCCGATGCCTGTAGTAGTCCCTTTGTCAGTGGACTGAACATACTTTCAAGGATGTGACCACTTGTCTGTCCAGTGATTGTTGTTAAAACTGTGACAAATTAAGTGGGCTTTAAATGAAAAGCCTGACATATTAGCAGTGAAACAATCTAAAATATTTTTTAAAGAATCTGAGAATGGCTCAGATTACCTGAACTATAATTACCATAAAACCAATAGAAATGGAAAGCAGTGAGAGTTCCTACAGCTGCTGGTGCTGGGTATTAAAGGGTATGAAAATAGAGATTAATTTATTGACTTCTGAAGATAACCCAAGTAGAGCTGATGTACTCAAAAAACACACAATGTATCAATACGGAACCGCAAAGTGAAAACAAACAAACACACACACACAGATCTATTCCAAATGTGATTTAAATCTCATTATATTTTGAATATTCAGTGGGAATCTCCTACGGTTTCAGTTTCTCCTTGGGAGTAAAATGGGCCCTTAAAAGTGCATTCATCTATGCTGCTAGAGTATCATTTACTAACAAATGATTGCAGCTGTACCCAAGGGGCCTAGAAGTTTTAATGCTGCTTCCAGATGTGCTTAATTTATTTCCAGGGTATGATGTTTGCCATGGGAGCCTTGGGTGATTTTCTCACTTATCAGTGCCAATTTCTTAGAAGCAGGTAAAATGTTAGTCTTCTTCTAGATGGGAAAATGGAAGCAGGAGATATTACAATTTCAATAACATAGAATGAGAAGCCCTTAACAATCATGGATAAAATGCAAAATCTAGGGTGTACTTCATGAACTTACACACCTGGACTTACGTTTTCTGCAAAAGTTTCCTAGGACTCTTCTTGCCAAATAATAATGTCTGTCAGGAATTTTAAAAATATAGAAATTTGAAAACCGCCCTTTAAGTTTAACTTTCAAAATCTCCAGTGGTTGCTTTGCTATAAAATACTGAGGACAAAACAAATATAATGTTCAACTATTCATAGGACTACTGAATTTTAGTTATTAACATTGTTTGAATATTGGATATGAATAATAACATAAGGTATTTATTACAGAGCAATCAAATTTTATTTTGGAGCGCATTAAAATGAGCGGTTTAAATGTAAAATCCATAACATATCTAGAGCAATTGTAGATAGTTATTATTAAAGCTACTTTGGTGATGAACAAACTATGCAATTGGATTTTAAGAGGTCTTTCACAAATATAAAACAAGTTGTTGAAGGTATTCAAATGTATTCAATTGAGCTTAAATACTAGCTAAAATAGATAATCTAGTCTAACCTGTATCAGAAGCATAAAAATCACCTTATGAGTGGTCACTTAGTATTTGCACTGGAACTTAAATCTTAGTCTTATGTCATACACTTTTAGTACTTTTTCTAAAATAGCATGTTTATCTTTAAAACAGTGAGAACAGCTTTCCCAATACCTAAGTACTCCGTTTTGGAAGAGCTTGTAACCATAATTCCTTATTTTAGTGCCAAAATCACAAGAGAGTGTTATCTTCCCCAAAGGATCCAGCACTTAAACCAATGACTGAAACAAAAGTTGGAAATTGCATATTGTCAAAATTATCCTTGAAAATATTTTACTACTCTTAAAAAACAACACATTTTCCTTCTTTTATAGTGGTCAAAAATCCTTAAAATCACTCATACACTTTTTACATGAGTTTGCATTCAAGGTTTTTTGCATCCAATGTCTGATTAATACCAATGACACAATGTTCAAATGTTCCTATTTTTTTAAGTAAAATCCTCAGATGATACAACTAGAATATCTTAGTAGAATATAAGACCATGAGGGCTAAGAATTTTATCAGTTTTGTTCATTGATATAATTCACTTACCTCCTAGAACAATGCTGCTCAATAAACATGTGAACAGGTAAGTAAAATGTGAATTACAGATATTGAAAAAGTAAATGAATGAAATGTAAATAATATGTCTCCTCTACCTAGTTTATAGAGATTTTAGATTAACATCAAAATATCTTACTAGAGATTTGGTTATATGGAGTTATATTAAATAACTTTCTGAGATTGATGGCTTTTTAAATATTTCTTTGGCTTGATAATGATCTTGTATATTTTGAATAAGGTGATAAAATTACAATAGTTTTCAGTTGCTATTTTAGATGACTTCATTCACATGCAAGTCACATTAACCAGCTATTTGACACCACTTCAATATGGTAGAAATCTGCTACTGCAAAGTGCTTATTAAAATAAAAAATATGATGAGAAAAAGTTGTTGCACATGAAACTCTTATACAAGCCAAATTATATTTTTATAACAAACAAAGACATATCAAAGAAAGTCAACCTTTCAAAACGGAACATATTTAAATTTCTTATCTCATGGCTTCCTCTAGTTCAGTGGTTGGCAAACTGCGGCTCGCGAGCCACATGTGGTTCTTTGGAGCCTTGAGTGTGGCTCTTCCACAAAATACCACATGCGGGCACACATGTACAGTACAATTGAAACTTCGTGGCCTATGCGCAGAAGTTGGTATTTTGTGGAAGAGCCACACTCAAGGGGCCAAAGAGCCGCATGTGGCTCGCGAGCCACAGTTTGCCGACCACTGCTCTAGTTCAAAAAATAGTTAGGATATTATTAGTAACTAGAGACCCGATGCATGAAATTCATGCAAGGGGCTTGGCCCTCACAACTGCAGCGGCTGCCTCGGCCCTCGCAGCCCTGGCTTCATCCGGACGTTCGGCTGCCCAGTCTAATTAACATATTACACTTTTATTATTATAGATTCAGATATTCTGGGGACAATTCCTCTATAATTATTCTGAGGACAATTCCTCTATAATTGGGTTTCTCTTGGGAAGGCTGTCTTTAAGATTCATGGTGTCATCAGATTTTGGAATGCCTTCCCTGTTCTCTGTTCTCTGAAAGTTTTATAAATTTTTCTTTCCCTCCCTCTCACCCTTCCCTTTCTCCATTTTCCCTTTCCTCTTTTTTTCTCCCTCTACCTTTTCCTTCTTTCCTTCCCTTTCTCCTTTCAATTGTTTAAAGCGTGTTTGTAAATTTACTAATCTTACCCTTAATATATGCAAGAAATTAGACTCTTTATTTATAACCACCCTGACTTCCATGATGAAGTACCAAATTGTGAGGATTCCCAAGTTGTGGGGAAAAATAAATGGACTTAGTCTAGTTGGAAAACTTCAATCCTTTTAAAGAAATAATCTCATCAAAAGGCCTCTTTGCCTAAACGCCTCATCTCTTAGATAAAGTGTTGGCCTTACAGATTCCTGCCTCCCCTCTCATCCTTGTCTCTCTGTTTATTCAAGGCAGTGCTTATCCCCTGGCAATGGGGAAAGACTTGCAGCCGAGTACAGAGGGTTAAGTGGGAAGTGAAACCCTGCCGACGCTACTCTGCCTTGTGCAATTCACATATCAGCGATTCGGTGTTGATATATCTGATTAAAGCAATGACTTCAAGGACCTAATAAAATAAAACCTCCAAATTTTAGATCATTAAAGTTGCATTTGGTTTGGAAATAGTCTTATATTAATTGGATAACATAGTCAAGAGAGATTAGCTGGCTATTTAACCACTGTTATAGTAGAAAGATAAGGGCCAAGATGGAAGTGATAGCTATGCAAACAGAAAAGAAAGACAAGGAGTTCAGGAAAGCTGTGCCCGGAGCAGGAGAAGCCAAGTTGGTAGTTGGCCTCCTCTATTGAGCAATTCAAATCTTAGCTCTTCTCCCTCTTCTGGGGAAGAGAGGATCAATTTTTCAGCTTTTTTCAAATAGCAGCAGAGCAGAAACTCTCACTGTGCAGTGTTATACATTAGTTTTATTCCTACTGGTTTGGTGGAAGAATTCTGTATTTCGTTTTTAAGCTGCTCCATTAAGGGATGCTTGTAGAACTGAGGAAGCAGAGCCAGAGCTTACATGTTAGCAAATAACTGAAAAGCATGGAGATAATTATGTAAAAAAAAAAAATCAAAACACAGGAAATGGTGGCTGACTACCAATAAATTGGATCTGACCCTGAATTTCTAGGGTCACAGGATGTTGAAATTGAGGCTAATATTGGCCCCTCGTTTTACAGATTTTATGACTTAATTTTAACTATTTAATTGAGTTTATTATCTGTGAGTTTACCAAATTATTTATTTTATACTTTTAATTTTAAAAGCCTTAATATTTCTACACACACATATGTCTGTCTGTCAGAGACAGCAGGAGCACTGCTGCTCTGAGTTGTTCTGAGTCCATATATTACTCTAAATTCTTCCTGACTACACCAGGGCAGGTCCTCTCAAACCCTGCCCACTGTACTAACTGTTGGGAACTTAGTCCAAGTTCCTTCTTTAACCTCTGCTCACTAGTTACAGGTGTTGGGTCCGAGACCCTCTGCCTGGGGCTGGACCTCCTTGGACGCCGGGTCTTAGACGGAGAAGCCATGTGAGGTTGTGGGTGTATAAGAATGAATCTTTATTGCAGAAGCCAGTGTCCATATAGCCATCAGACAAAACAGTTCTTTACAGCAAAGTCCATACAGGCAGGCAGCCGGACACTGGCTGGTTAACACATACAGCTTTCCCATTAAGCTGCATTAGTCTCTGTACCCACAGCTATTATCTGAGCAGCTGAACGCTGCCCCCTAGACTCACCACCTCACACCGTAGTGGTACCTAAGCTCTCTGCTTCAGCAGTCTCCCCTGCCAGCACACTGCCTGGTTAACATGGCAGCTATATCTGAGCTCTCTATGAGCTCTTAGCCTTACATCATAGCAGCACCAGCTCTCAGCTCCGTCTGAGCTCTCTAGCCTCTTCTGCTCACATAGGAGCTACAGTCTCTGTGCCTATCACCTCTCTTCTCTGAGCTCTCTAGCCTCTGCTCAGCTGTTCTCTGCTTCTCTCTCAGCTTCATCCCTGCAGCTTCATCTCTCGCTAGGTCAGTAACCTGTATATTACTCCAGAGACAAAGAATGCTAGTTGCCAACTGTGACATCAATCATATTTGGGTTACAGAAGGGCAGTGTACCATGTGCCCTTGCACCCACTCATGGTATCTTGGCCTTGGGCACCCTGATTAGGCTCATGCTCACAGCGGCCTTGGCCATTCTCATATATTGACAACAAAACCTCTGTGCTCCCATTGGCCTTGACTATCCGGGGACCCTGGCCTGGTTCCCACAATGTCTTAAACCATGGAATTTTGAGAGGTAAAAATTCTGCCAGATCTCTGAAATGTGCAGAAGGCCTTTCCCTTGAAGCTAATGAAACTTAAGTTACTTCAAAGGTAACAGGAGAGGCCCCAGCGATGTGTCCATGGGTAACACAGGTGGATAGTTTGCTACAGCAAGGTATGATGTCTCTGCCGCTTTCACTGCTCTTCATTCACAACTTCCTTTTGTCAGGAAGGTGGGGGGCATGTCACAGATCAGGCCAAGGGAAGGCTAGTTGTGGCTACAGTAAACCTGGGTTTAGTGGTGTGTATTTACATGGTTTTGATCTCCTCTCTGTTGGTTACGTTACTGGCTGTCCAGATGGAGTTGGGATACTCTAAAGGCCATTGGGCTGACTTTCCCAGATGTGTAGGGACAGAGGTCTTCCCATGATTGTATGTCTTACAATGGTCAGCATCAGAAATATATGGGTGGAGGATGAGAAAGAAGGTCTGAAGTACATAAATCCAGAAGGTAGTTTATAGAAAATATTTCCAGTCATCAGATGTTTAAATTTGTAAGTGGAGGATTCAGTTAACATTAACACAGTCAAAATGAAAGTTCTCATCTATCATAAATATACTCAGTAATGCATTTTATAAAATTCAAATGTACCCTACATTTTCATTTTTGATGGGAATTTTACAAAATGGAATATATCAGAATTTACTGTTATAGGAAATGCATTTTTAGTGGTTCTACAAATGGTGATGGTCTGTGTTGAGGTTTCTTGTTTTATTTTTTTTATGCATCTCACTAGCACTAATTAAAATCAAATTCAATCAACTGTGTTAAAATTGAATTTTTTAATTCTTTTTAATGGAAAAAGATTATAAAATTATGTGAAGAGGTGATCTAATAATTTGTATCTAAAAATGGAAGAAAAATAGAGGGGTATGTCAGGAAGTTTATTATATAAAAGTCTAATACATTATTTTTCTGCATTTTGTAATGTTTAAACTTTTTTCCCAGATTATTTAGAATTGATTTTGTGTGGTTTCCTTTCTCACTCTAAACAAATATTCATGTTCATACCTGTTTGTATTCATAATGTTGCAACATTTTACTGAAAGAGAACTATCCAAATTATATGTGGCTCAAGCTCCATAAAACCTAAGTCTGCTCTTATAACTGAACCTAGACCAGCGGTAGGTGTGTAAGGCAAAGAGTGGGCCTGTACAAGGGCAGGAGTGGAGGCAAAGGGCGGTGGGTGCATGAGGGGAAGAAGCCACATCTTCATCAGTTCACTTAGCTGTCCTTAGTCACTCTTTCTCAGGAGAAACAATGGAAAAATGAGGGGCACACACAGTTTTTAGATGATAGTTGGTACCTCCAAACTCATCCGGAAGCTAATAATTAATGAGAAGGCAGGGTAGCCCATGGAGACCAAGTGCAACTTTTTGTTTAAAATGTGGCTGTCTAAAGTATGCCCCCATTTACCAGTAAATGCTTTAATATTTGGAGTCTTCTCATTAATGTTCCAGATTCTTCATTGGATCAGGTCTTTGTTTCTTTTTACAGACTGGCTTTGTATGTTTTGACTCTTTTGTAACTTAAAACACCCTGACACTGAGGAGCCCTAACCATGCTGCTTTACCCAGGGACGCAGCCATGGGTTCCTTCCACACTCCAGCCCCACAGTTAGCCCTGACTTTGTGGCAGTAATCCCCTATACTTGTTGAGGTCAGCACTTTGAGTTGTCCCCTAGAGGGTGGAAACTCTTTCAAGGTCTGACAGAAAGCTAGTGCAAATGTTTCATCTGCTTTTGGTTTGTGGGTTCTAAGCACATGGTTTCCAAATGTCACATTTGGAATGTGGAATTCAGTAATTCACAAGCATTTTGATCAAATCATTGATTTTATCCATTGTCTTCTGTGAATTAAGAATACATGATGTCTGGTTCTTTTCAAGCATCCCTCTTCCTTCCTCGTAATCTTATTCAGCTGACATGTTCTTTCAAAGGTTAGGAGAATTAGAGATATATATGTTTTGAGAAGAAAGGTGAACTCATTAGCTTAATTTCTAAATATTTAAATAACATCACTGAAGCCTGGGACTGCCATCTTTATTCAGCTATCTCTTTTGTTTTTCTGCCACAAATTAGTACTTACAGTGAATGGCAATACATATTAATAAGCGGCAGCTCCAGAAGATTTAGGTTAATGATTATAATTATTCCTACATGGTGCAGCTGACAGTGTGTGCAAAGATATTCACTCTTCAAAAACCCCCAAGGCAGTACAGATATTTCTGACACCGGGTACATTATCTGAGAAGAAGGTTAACAATGCTATGTGATACTTGGCTTTTTTTTTCAAGTGAACATTTTAATTATCTGGGGTAATGTCCGAGGCTGGAATTCAGTGAGTGGGCACTGGGCCAATAACTTTGCAGGAGATCCCTGAGAGAGAATTAGAATTTTAACCATTAAAAATTATGGGCTTGCAAATGGCACACTCTCTAGAAATAAACAAGCATAGTCAAGAATTAAGAAAAGGTCAACGTTTTCACTCAAATTCTCACAGTGGGTTCCTAGTTTGAAGTAAATGTTTATTTTTTGATTAACTATGGTGAAAGTATGAAATTGTGAAGTTCTGCATGCTTTATTCTTTATTCTCCCAAGTCCACCAAACCGAACACGCTAATGCTTAATGACTTTGTGCTCTGTTTTCCATTCCTCTATTCTAGGTAGCTCTCCAAACCTTCCTTTATTACTGAAGAATTAATGACAAGTGACTGATTAATAGTTCAGGGCTACCGTCCCCCCTTTTCCTCCCAGGGTCAATTGCCTTTTCAGCAGTGTTGAAACCTTAAACCAGGTATCTCCAATAAAACACCAGGTAGGGCCTGTCAAGTAACATTAATGAGTGACGCTGGCCTAGTGAGGATGGCAGTAAAACTGCAAGGGAGGCTGCTGGAAGGGGGGCCGTCACTGCATGTTTCTCTCCCGCAGATTATTCCATGTCGACATTCTGGTCCAGATTTGCTAAAAACATACTTTTTCAAAAGGAGCTGGAAATCTGTACTGTTCTGGATTCTTCCCATGTTTGAATGTTGTCTATGGTACTTAAAGCACTGCACGCATCAAGCTCAACATGTACAAGGCTAAAAATTGGCCTGAAGGGCAGTTGTAATTTGTTTTGAACTGAAGGAAAACAGTTGCAATGACTATGATTCACACATTCCTTTAGTTCCCAAGTTCAAGAAATTGGAGGACACACACTCCTCTAACGTACTTGCAGCCCTCTGCCCTTCTTCATGTTGTTCAGTCATTCTGGGTGCCCATGCTGCCTTCTCCTACTCACGTTTGATGATCTTGGCTGTCACCCTTTCTGTAAAACTTTCTATTCCCCTTCTCTCCCTCCAAACCATTTCTCTATCATCTCCCTTCCCTGTGGAATGAATCCATTTTCTCATTATGTTGCTAGAGCATCTGGCACATACTATAATTAGCACTTAACATAGTGTGTACTAAGTATTTGTGGGTGTGTTAATTTCCCCAGTTACAATGTGAGGTCCATATGGGTAGAGTCCTCTTTTTATTTCTTTATCAGCATCACATAATAGACAATAAATGTTTTCTAAGTAAATGAATAGATCAGTGAATGAGTATTACTGAGCTGCTTGAAGGCTTAAGTATCTTCCTAAACCTCTCTGCCCTCTAGCAGAGGTGTGGATATAGAGGATATTCAGTATATATTTATTAAATGAAAAATGAATGTAAACTAATGAGGAGGGTTATTCTTTGAAGAGTTGGGGATTGACATATGGCTAATTCTCAGTGTGTGTAACTCTTAAATAATTTCCCAGAAATGGGTTCTTAAATTTTCTCTGATCCTAAACTTCAATTTAAAATTAATATAAATCATATATATATATATATATATATATATATATATATATATGACAGAGATGTGTTTATTGCTTTTCATGATGACCTTTTAACATTTTCCCTTAGTGATTCTTCTAATTGAGGCAACTATGTACAGGCTTCATGATCACAAATGAGCAGGTGCTATTAAAGCAATACCTTATATAAGGTCTAGTACTTATAAAATAAATTCCTTCAGAAGCCAGTAAGAAAGAATTTGAATTATAAATCTTTCTGGCAGTATTACATCCAACTAGTATTTATTATAAATGCATGCACAGATATTTAAAATATATTTGTTTACATAAAAAAATGTTTAATCTGTTCATCACATTAGTGAAAACCTGCTTGAGTTCATCTGACCTGAGTCTTCTAGAAAGCTGCCTTACTAGAGGCTGATTTTAATTATGAAATCTGTATTAATTTTAAATTATGTTAATGACTAAGTTAACAATCTAGTGGAAGAGTATCACTCAAGAACCCTGTCCCACATGTTGACCAAGGACGAGCAATACAGATGAAAGAAAGGACACTTCCTCTACAATAGCCATCTGCCATGCTTCTGGTCAGCTCTTTCTTTTTGCAGGGATAGAATCATTAGAAGGCCAGCTAAGTATTGGGTAGCTGAATAGATGGGACAAAATCAAACGATACAGACCAGTTGTTTAGTCAGTTGTACATTTTGATAACAATGAGCTAATCGGTTTTGTAAGGATCAGTCAATGAATTCAAGATCTAAGTTTGCAGACAGCTGCGGCACTGTAGTGGCTCTTTTAAAAAGGAAAAAAAAAGTTGTTTGTTGGTGTGTGTTAGTGTGCTGCATGCATTGCATATCATTTTACCTGATACCGGACACTTCATCAATGAGCGGTTATGAATCATGAACATTTTTTTCCCATTTGGGGCAATGCATACCATGCAACCAAATTCAAATGAGCAGATTTTCAAAGTGCATTTGAATCTCTTCCTAGGGTTAAGCTAGAACTGCCACTGGTCTCTCCATTTACTTTGGTAAGCCCTCGTATACTAAGTAGTGAAAAATAAAAACAAATGCTATGCAGTAGAAAGATAAAAGCCCCATCTATGTAAAGCAATACAGACGAAATGGAAACATAGCATGTGGATTTTGCATGCTGAGCCTCATAAAATGCAAGCGTGAATTTCCTCTCACAGTGAGTGTGGTCCAACATAAAACCAAGCATGGGGCATGATTATGAGAGATAAGATCAGTAGTTGGAGAACATACTGCAAGCTGTTTTACCCACATTGAATATAATTTCACTCCTCTGATCTATTAGGCCCTCTTGTTGCACATCTTTGTAGATTTTTGCTAGTTCTCAGGAATGCATTGAAAAATCCTACAGGCGATAACTAAAATTACTGAGTATTTTTTAATGTCTCACATGTTGACGGTCCCGATTTTTGCTATATTTGAAATAACTGTCGATAGTGCCATTTAAATCCCTACTCTTCAGACTTGTGAATGCTAATGGCCGGGGCTGCCGAACTTCAGCTTTTCCTGTAATCGTTATTCCTGGTTTCCTGTGGTGGATATGTATCGAACATAAGAAATTAGCTGCAAAGAGAATTAGAGGGTGTAAGTCTGAGTCATGTAAATGCCAAAAGCTTTTTGTGACATTTTTCAGACTTTAAAAATGGAAATATGTTATTTGCACAGTAGCTCCTGATGGAATATGACATGCTGCCGTGATGTGGTGATTTGAAGATTGGGCTGCAGGCCATTAGGAACCCTCTGAGCGAGAGCCTGGGGCCTGAGCCGAGGAATCGGAGGGAGCTACTTGGAAGAAGCATGGCATCTGCTGACGAGCCAAAGAATCCTTGTTAGATCAAGAACGTTAATGAGAATTAAGAACTTGCTTGAACCTGTTATCATAAGTAAGGTTTAGGAATATAATTTTCAAGCTTGATGTAACTTTTGTCTTTATTCCAGATAGTCTTACATCATCATCATTATAAAAAAAAATCATAGGGCTAAGTACATACCTTAACTCTTATATTTCAATTAAGGCTGAGCCCTTTGATTCAGTTGAAATAAGAAATATTTCCTAATAGATTCTGAACCTTTGCTGTGTCCTGAGAGGCATGGAGGATGGGTGTGAGGATGCGTAGCAGGACTTTCTCTGGAGGAAAACAGCAAACTCCCATCTGGACATGGCCAGTCACCTCCTGTTCCAACCCCTTTAACTCCTTTTAGCTTTGGAGAAAGCCCCTTAGGGAGGCAGAAACTGTCTCTGGTTTCACCTTGGATTATCAGGGTAGATCTCCTCAGAGGGTTGTTTCTACTTTAGTCAAGAGCCCACAATTCTTGTAAACATGGGAGCCTGGGACATATCTTTTGTGTTTTGTTTTTGTTTTTGTTTTCTTTGTGGAGGCGGTGTAAAATAACTCAATGATCTCATGCTAATTTTGATATCTTTCTGCAGGGTATCATGGACAATCATGAGAAACAAGCTTGTTTAATCTCTGCTTTGTAGTCTAGAAATTTCAGTGTTCAGTTTTTAAAAGATATGAATTCTGGGAAAATAGATGGATGGTATTTGGAAGAAGGTGAGGCAGATGAACAAGAGGACTCCTGAAGGAATTTCTTAAGTGTGGTCTCAAAGTAGATGATTCATGAAAAAGATAAAACAAAACAGGGGAATGGGGTTTCGAGATTTTTTCCTTTCAAGATGCCTTCTGGGAAGCCCAGCCCAGATTTCTTCGTGCACCTGATAAATGCAATTCTCCCTTTCCCCTTAAATTCTCAGTAATGCCTAAGAATGCCATTTACCTGTTCTCTCAAAGCAAAAACCCAATTGCCATCTTTGACAATTTCCTCTACATCTTCTCCATTTCATTCACCATCAAAACATGGTGTTCCTATTGCAAATCTCGTTTCCCACTCCTTACTGCTCACTCTCTACTGCTATTCCTTGGTCCTGACACTAATTTTATCTCCACTAGATAGGGCAGTTTTAATTGGTCTCTCAGCCTTCTGTCTCACCCACTTCTCCATCTCCGTTGTTTACATAAATATTTCTCATTGTTTTTCTTTAATGCAGAGCACAGTAATAACTAAATTTTGTGATTGTGAAATATGTTAATGTATGTTTTCCTTCTCTACTCATGCCTTGGCACCTTGCAAGTGTGTATGAGGCTTTAAAAAGTAGTTCACGGCCTCCTGGGAACCATGAAAACCTGCAATCCTGTCCTTTTCCTCCCCTGCACAGGTGAGGAGCTCCTCATCTTTCTGTTGTCCATGGGAAGAAATCTACATCAACAGTCCAAGCTATTCGCAATTCAGTCCTTCCTTACCTCTTGGGTTTACTTGTCATTTCTTCTGTGTTCCACTGTCCACAAGCTAAGCTGATGGTGTTATGACGCCATGAATTGTCATCCATTTTCCTAACACCGTATTTTTTTCAGGTTCAGTTCCCTCTGCCTGACATGCCTTTCCCCATCTGACAAATATCCGGTCATTCTTCAGACCCCTCCTAAATGTCATCTCTTCTATACTTTCCTGACCCTCTCAGGCTGACTTGAGATTCCCTCCCTACAGGCCTTTATACTTTGATATGTATTTACCTCTTTCTATGCCTGGCTCGCCTGTGGCATTACTAGCCCCTTCATGACTGCAACTTTGTTTTAGTCATCTTTGGGTTTCTAGCTTTTAGCGCTGTATCCACAAAACAAAACTGGCTGCTGAAATAAAGAATTGAAGATGGAGCTCCTGATACTTTCTCTTCAGTTTTTCCAAAGCAGTGGAAATCTAACATACCGAATATCCTATACATTGCCTATACAAAACATGACCCAGGGAGCAGTAAATTCATAGGCTGAGCATCAACATTTTTCACTGAACAGAAATGCTGCTCACTTTGAGGTTTACCTATCATTGCTAACAAGTGCCACTTTCTTGAATTCTATTAGAGAATTTCACTACAGGTTTAATTATTGCTCACCTTGGTGTCAGGCTGCTTTCCCTTTATTAACTAATCATCTACTGGCCCAGTGGGGTTCCTATAGCCTCTAGGCTTCTCAAGATAAGTCAAATCAGATAATCTGTTCTTATTTTATACAAATTAAAATTTGTGTGCTTTTTCCCCCCCCTAAACTCAGTAAAGAAACAATCTCCTACTGCTTAATATATGCAAACTATACCAAAGCATGCAGGAGCTATGTTAATTAGCTTTGGAAAAGATAGTTAGCTTCACCAGAGTAGTAAATAGATATGTTTGATGACATTGTATCTACCTTACAACAAAAAAGGGTTGTGATGTTGTTCCAATGATTTCTAAATACCAGTTGTGGAATAGAGACCACGGACCAGCCTTTGTATACACTATCATAATGACGTCATAGTTCAGAATTTGTTTTTACTTCAGCAGCTCTCAGAACGGAAGGTTCTATGAATTGAGTTAGCATTGAAGTAACAGTTATTTGTAAACTGTTTTTTATTGATTCCAAATCGATATGTTGAGAATTACTTTTAAAAAGCCTAGAAGGCTTTCATGTTGAAATCTTCTGAAAATTAAAGGTGAGGTATTTTGAAATATCATGAAGTGCCACATGGCATAAAATATATTAAAAAAATTTTGCTTTTCAACCAGTTTGAAAACTAGAGTTCAGTGTTTTATGATCTTTTGGAGTATACTCAAGTCCTCCTAAGTTTATATTCTACGAAGCCTAGTGGTTCTGTGTCATAGAAAATAAAGCTTGCAAGCATTTGTTTTCAGTCTTGGGCATAATAAGTTTTATATGCAGGCCCAATATGTGGTTAATAAACTGATAGGAATTTTCTGTTAAATATATATCATTAGTAAAATTCCCTACATGAATTAGATCAAGAAACCTAGAAGTTACAGACCTTACTCACAGAAATGAAATAAGTTGGGACATATATAAGATTAGAATTTGTGATTTCTCTTCATTCCCAGATCTCACTGAATTTAAAAATAATTAAAAATGCAATCTACAAGTAGTGGATAATCAGAAAGTATTTGATTTCCCCCCATAGTTGTAACATTTATTTTGTTTTCTGACAGTTTTTGTATTACTGTTTTTTAAAAATATTTTTATTGATTTTAGAGAGAGAAGGAAGAGGGCTAGAGAGATAAAAATATCGATGAGAGAGAAACATCAATTGGCTGCCTCCTGCATGCCCCCTAATGGAGATTGAGCCTGCAACGGGGCATGTACCCTGACCAGGAATAGAACCATGACCTCCTGGTTCACAGGTCAACATTCAACCACTGAGCCAAACGGTCCAGGCTCAATGTTTCTCTCTCAATGTTTCTCCCTCACTCCTTCCACTCTCTTTGAAAAGCAATGGGAAAAATATCTTTAAGTGAGGATTAAAAACACACAAACAGAAAAACATGATAGTAATGTTTGACAAAGTATAGGTTTCATAGCAAACTTATAAAGAAGGGCCAGCCAAGCTGGAAATATACTTGAGTTATAAATTCTCTCCAATTTTCAGGGAATAAGGTGGGTCCTTTGGGAGAGGAATGCATATGTGAAGCGAAGGAGATAGCTCCAAGACACCAGAATGCTCACCTTACTTTTGCAGAGGATGGAGACATGTTACAAGGGGAAGGCATATATTCACAGAGGATAGAGAAATGTTACAAGATATGGGGAGAGCAGAGGGGAGCACCACGTGGGCTCTGAACTTTGAAACTGATACCCTGGAAAAGAGTGACCAGTTAGGAAAGCACAGGGTCATAAATGGGGAAGGGGTCCAATTAGAAGGTAGCAAGATAGACAAAGAACTTCCAGCCTTTAAAAACCTTAGAGAAAGGGGCTTAGTTATCCCCTTGAGAACCTCTTCCTACATAGGAGTTTGTAATTCCTTCCAGTAAATTTCCACACTTTTACTAACAAGTCCTTTAGTCCACGAATTTTATTCTTCAAACTTTGTGAGGCAAGAACCCACAGGGAGAATCCACTCCCCAAACTGCACGTTACAATAGTACATTGAAAATAGACACAGAGATTAAAAAGCAAAAATAAAGAAGATGTATAGGGTGGGGTAAAAATAGGTTTACAGTTGTTTGTATGGAAAATAATACAATAACTAATAAATAATAATACAAGAATAAACTGTTTCCCAAACTCACAACTGTAAACTTACTTTTGCCCCACCCTGTATATACATGTAAAAATACTTGTATTTCTTTACCCTCTATGGATTCACAATGACTTATTATATGTGCAGCAGATGCTGTGTGCACCACTTAGATTCCCGCTTGAGAACGGAGGCACTAGTCTCATCAAACGCTAAGGGAGTGGGACAGTGGCAGTGCTCAGCTGAGGCGCTCTCAGAAAACTGCCCTCAGCCAGAGAGCCTCGGCTTGCCAAAATCACCCCCTTCCTCTGCCATCACCACCATCCACCAGTGACTTCACTAAAGGGTACAAAGGCCTAGCCATCTTACTTCAAGGCAGAACATTTCTGAAAGGTCACCCCAGCTGCATGGCTCCCTGCTGGGTTTGCAGAGGCCTTTCTTGTAACCACATCACATCGGCATCACATTTTAACACTTTGCTCAGCCAAAGAGAACCTCATAGGTGCCCTTTCCTCCTGCACAGCTTCAGCGTTCCTTCCCCAGGGAACCCGACCTAAGACGGCCTAAGTGTTTTTGCATATCATTATGAACTTTTCATTGGGAATATTACATAACTTTTCTATAATTTAGTTTTCTCATCTATAAAATGAAGAAAAGTAAAAGTGCATATCTCACGGAATTATTTTTATAATGAAAAGTGGTAAATACATTTACAGATTTTACAATAGTGCCTGGTATGTAATAAGAGTATTCAATAAAATGTTAGCTATTATTATAATTTTGACAGATACTTAAATTTTGAAATGAATGAGCCATATTCATGGTCAGTAAATTTAAAATTCAATTAAAACCCTTATTTTAATATTTATTCAGCTGTGAACTTATTTTTGCATAGTATTTTCTATTGGTACTTATTTCCTATATACATTTACAAAAGTAAAATTAATGAGTCAAGGATACACATATTTAATAATAAAGAAAGTATATTTTACAATTATAAAATTAATAAATGTCCATTATAGAAATGTTTTTTAGTATGAAAAAATAGCAAATGGCTAAAAAGTAACTAAAATTCTATAATTTTCTTTATGTAAAAATTGTAAAGGATTTTATTGCAGGATATCTCCATATATTTAAGTTATGATCATCAATATATTTTGTTAATGATAAAAATTGGGGGCATTGTGTATTGAATATTCAGGTATCTGTGTGTTTGGGTTTGTTTTTTTTAACTTATACACTTAAGCTTATATATACATAGAATATCTCTGGAAATATTCACGAGAAAGAGATAACCATTAGTGCCTCTCGGAAGAGGATGTGAAAGCCTGGGAGAGTTACTTTTTACAAAGTACTCTATTCACTTATTTTTTCAATGTTAAAATGTATTTATCTTAATATTTTTTAAAAATCTAAGCAATAATTTGAAAATATTTTATTCAGTGAACTTGAAGGTAAGTCAATAGAAATTATCCAATCTGAAGAAAAGAGAGAAAAAACATTGAAGAAAAATGAACAGTTCTTCAAGGAGACAATATTAAGCATACTAACATATGTATAGTGTATATACCAGGAGAAGAAAGAGAGTCAGAAACAATATTTGAAATAATGGCCTAAACATCCCTAAATTGAGGAAAAACATTAATGAAAAAAATCAAGAAGTTTAAAAAACCTCCAAGTAGGATAAACATAAAGATAACCATATCTAGGTACATCATAATTTAATTGCTAAAAGTAAAAAAAAAAAAAGTCATTAATTTTTTAAAATTTACATTAAATGTGAGTGGGATAAATGCTCCAATAAAAATGCAGACATTTTTAAACCAAATAAAAATGCAAGATACGCCCTAACCGGTTTGGCTCGGTGGATAGAGCGTCGGCCTGTGGACTGAGGGGTCCCGGGTTCAATTCCGGTCAAGGGCATGTACCTTGGTTGCAGGCACATCCCCAGTAGGAGGTGTGCAGGAGGCAGCTGATCGATGTTTCTCTCTCATCGATGTTTCTAACTCTTTATCCTTCTCCCTTCCTCTCTGTAAAAAATCAATAAAATATATTAAAAAATTGCAAGATACAACTACAAGTGACACATCTTAGTTTCAAAGGCACAAATAGGATAAAGGTAAAAGGTTGGGAAAATATGCCATGCAAGCACATCCATAAGATACTGGAGGGACTATAATAATACCATACAAAATGAACATGAAAGTAAAAAAGTGATTAGAAATAACGGAAGATATTTCAAAATAAGTAGATATCAGAAAGAACAATTACTAATGTATATGTACCAAACAACAGAACCCAAAAAAAAGCACATAAAATCTGACATACTTGAAAGGAGAAATAGATAATTCAACAATTATATCTGGAGATTTTAATACCACAATCTCAATAGTTGATAAAACTACTAAACATAAAAGCAGAAAATATTTGAGAGATTTTAACATCGAAACCACCTGAATACCTTAACCAATACTACAGAACAATATATCCACAACACCAGGCATACATTCTTTTCAAACAAAAATGAATTATTTTCCAAATTAGACCATATGCTAGCCCATAAAATAATTCTCAATAAATTTGTTTGTGAATTATCTGTTTGTATCTTTGGCCCATTTATCTAATGTGATTTAAATTAATTTAAATAAATTCCTTATGTAATAGTTATACTACACTTCTGTCTTCTCATATTGGCTGCATATATTTTTCCAATTTGGCTTTGTTAATAGCATTTAAGAATTTTTTATTTTATTTTTATGATTCTCAGAACTACTGACATTTTCCTTCACTAGTATTATAACTTACCTGCTTAGAGATTCTCTCCCATTTTAAGGGCTTATAAAATTACCTTTTTCCCCCCCAAGTTTTTTTCTTCTGAGACATGTTTTTGTTATTTAAATCTTTAGTTCATTTTTAGTGAATGTTTGAATTAAAGATCTAATTTTCTCCATAATCAATTGTTTTTTTCAAAAATTAAAAAAAAATTGCAAGTTTTTTTCTTTTGTTTAATTTCAATAATCTTTTGTTTATCCACTGATTTGTGAGGTCTTCTTTATTGGATATTATATTCTTTAAAAACTTAAATTCTAAGACTAAATACAGAGGTAGGCAAAGTAGGTTTACAGCTGTTTTTATGGAAAAAGACATGTAGATTATGATTATTACAATAGTTTAACTCTGTGGTTTTTGTACTAACAACTATAAACCTACTTTTGCCTAACCATGTAGGCAAAATATTTATATTTTTTATTTTACATAGATGTGCCCTGTGTGTGTATCTATGCCACACATATACATATGCATATATGTATGTTTAAAATAAAAAGAAAACGTGCTTTCATGATAGAAAACAGGTAACTTTTATTTCTAATTTAAATTTCTTTTATAAGTATACATATTTTATTTTAAAATAAAATTTTACTCTCAAAGCTTTCTCAGTTCGGTGAATTGAAAAAATTCAGTTTGTAAAATTTTTCTAATGCACATATTAGAATATATAAATCAAAAGTTATCTTAATGAATATAAGCTCAGGGTTTAAAAAGACTATTAATTCTATATTTAAGAGAAATAACTACTGTCATATGTTAGGTAATTAGAATATGTGTACTTTTGAAAGCTTCGTATAATAAAATATAACTTTTTTATTACTGTTGAGAATAATCCCTTTCAGCCAAAAACTTCAGAGACAAAATCCATTCAGAGATAGGTAATATGAAGTAATTGACCTCATGTAGTTAGCTTCTTGAGTTATTCTCACAGAGTTTAAAATACCAGCTTTTCATTTCTTCATTTCTGCAATCTCTTTCCCATTGAAAAAGTGCAGAGAATCAAGAAAAGAAAAGGAATAAAAGGAACCTTGAGTCAGGAGAATAAAAAATCATCTAGATCAGCGATTTTCAACCTTTTTCATCTTATGGCGCTCATAAACTAATTACTAAAATTCTGCGGCACACCAAAAAATATATCTTTTACTGTCCTGACCAAAAAATAGGTTTAATTTTGATTCATTCACACTGGATAGCTATTGTTATATTGGCCATTGTAATTCTAAAAAAATATATATTTTACAATCTAAGGAAAAAGAGGTCAGTGCCCCTGACTAAATAGTCAGGTATTGCATGTTTTAAAAATTCTAGCAGCACAGGAGTTGAAAATTGCTGATCTAGATTGATGACTGGAATGGCTTCTCTGAGTGTGTCAGGAGTCCAATTTAGTGTGGCCTTTGGGCAGCTTTCAATATTCCTGACCTGCACCAAGGTGCCAATTGCAGATTGCCTCAGGCTATTGCAAAAATCATTTTCACAAATATAAACTGGTCTTTTACAATTTTCTCATCTTTGCTCTGAGCTCTCTCTCTTGTGCTCTGTTCTCATGAGACCCAACATCAAGTTGACACGGTCACTTTAGGCTCTTTCTGTATATTTTTGTTTGTTTTTAAAGCCAAAGTTTCTTCCTAAAGTATTTTATTTTCTCCATATCATTGCTGTTATGGGTACCTTTGACTGGGAATCCAGGTAAGTGGGCTAGGGCTCATTGATTTGACCCATCAGGATAATACTTAAACAGGAGCTTGAATAGACACATGTGGTGAGAACATGAATGTCTCAAACATCACATTCCTGGGTGGGAATTTATTCCATTTTTCAGACATCTAACATATAATAGTTTATGGAATTTTTATGTTTACTTTTTGGAATTTTGAAGAGGCAAGTATTAGAGCTTACAGGACCTGAACATATTATAGCATAGACATATGACGACCTAAGCTCTGTGTCAAGGGGACTCACCGATGCTAAACTTGAACTCAAGAATTAGTGTCACAAGAGAAAGAGCTCATTCTCTCTTATGGTGACAGTAGTGGTGTAGGCTGGCTGGAGCCCCAGGGGCAGAGTGGCATCAGAATGGTGGCAGAGGCAGCTGTGGGCATCAGTGCTCTACCTTTGGGGACACATAATGGGGTCACACTTGCTGACCTTGTCCTTGGGTGAAGATAGATGACTAGTCCTGACTAATAAACTGGGAACAGAGATGATCATGTCAACTTCTGGCTCAGTGTGTTTAATAGCTGGCGTGAGACCATGTTTCTCTCTGCCACAATTAACAGTAAAATTCCAGATATTGGCTTCTATCGGCCTGGGTCCCAGAGTGAGGACAATGCAGAGCAGAGTTGCCTGTGATGGGCAAGCAGTGAGAGTGAGAAACAGCCTTGGCTGCTGGGGCGACAGCATAACCTCATGCATCATGACTGATGTAGTGGCCACCACAGCCGTGTACCTGGTAGAAAAGTGGCGCCAGAGCTGATCCGTGTTTGGCTACGATCCCTTTCTGATCAATTTTTAAGCATGGATTTGGGCTCTTTCCAGAAAATATTCTTTAGTCTGGCTCTTCATCCTTTTCAACATTTCTGTGAACTACCTAGTATCCTTTTGTAGACATTTTTTATTTCCTCTCAAGTAGCAGAGAGAAAAAACAGATCCTGCTATGAATTTCTCTTCCACAAATGTGTATAAACTCTTTGAAAGCTATTAATTTTTAAAATCTAAACCCAAGGTTAAGAGTAACACATTTCAAAAATTTGCTAAATATATAAAAGATGTGCATGCTATTTCCCCTAAATTTATTTCTTTCAAGCTCCAAGGATTTATCTTCATTGTAGTACAATTGATGAATAAATATATGTTCACCCTGTTTTCCTTAATCATGCTATTAACCTCAGAAATAGCCCTTTTTACTGTGTGCTGTCCAAACAGAACCATCCTTATCTCAGCAAACTAATCATCTCAGTTGGTTCCCAGGAGGTTCTAGGACTGTGTCAACCATTAAAAATGGAGTTCATTCACTGTCCCTCCCTATCCCACCACTGCCAGCCAGGAGTGTGCAACCTGGGGAAGCGTACACATGCCTTCTCACTGTGCCATGCTGTCTCACTCTCTGTTGGTGAAGTGTAGATTGGACTACCTCTCATGTCCCTTCCAACTCTAAAGTTCTAGTACATTATCTTTTCTTGTTACCACTTTGTAAGTAACAAGTGATATCTCAGAATCCATCTTACTATAAACATGGTTCTCTGGGTTTTTATTTCCTAATTTTACTTTGTTCATTTTAAAGTACAGGCACCTCCTTGGCCGTGGTGCATTTTCAATGGGGCAGAGTTCCTCAGTCTTGACACTGTTGACATTTGGGGCCAGATAACTTACTGTGCAAAGCAGGATGCATGTAGCAGTATCTCTGGCCTCTACCCGCTAGAGGCCCATGGCACCTTTCGAGTGTGATGATCAAAATTTTCCCTAGACATTGCTAAATATCCCCAGGGGCAAAATTACCCCAGATGAAAATTAGTGCATTAGAGTGTGGGAGGCCCCCTGCCAGGGAAGGCGCCATGGGCTTTCTTTTAAGTTCATGTTGACTGAACCCAAGATGTAGGCACAGCCTTATCTTGGGGGCATATCTAACCAAGAGGTGAGAATGTCTCAGTTCGACTCTTCAAAGCCCAGGTGCCAGGGAATGGGTTTTTATTATGTAAATCCAGTCAAGCACCAGGAATGAATTCGATTCGGGCCCAGCTGGAGGTGAGGATTTACGAAGAAGTTACAAGAATGCACACAATCCCCTTTTATTTACCCTTAGTAAAACCTCCTGATATTTGGCTATAAATAAAAGTTGCTGCCCTGGCTCTGGGCTCTGTTCATCTATCAGAGGGCAGACGCCACACCCAGGCCAGCTTTCCCTCTATTTCTGTCTCAGTCGTTTTTTTTCATTCTTCCTTAACCCTCGTTGCATTCTACTCAAGATTCTTGAACCCCCGAGTTCTCTCTTTGGCGCTGGTAGCAGGAAGAGAGAACGTACCCCCATATTAGAGTGTCTCCATTTGTGTGGGATTTTACTTTCCTAAAGAGCTGTCTCATTTTTAAACTTGAGAATTTCACTCTGTCTGTAATCCTTCTTATAGATACTTCATAAAGATATTAATGTCAATTCCAGGTAGAGTTGTAGTCAGTCAGGGGCTACATACAAACATTTACAGTTTTGTTTTTTTAAATTGGACTATCATGTCACTCTGTCTCCATTTCAAACATTAGCAGTAAGCTCTTTTATAAAATTTTAGCACTACCAAACTACTATAAATCTCAAATAACAAAAGTGAGATAATTTTCTTTTTCTTCTTTACTTTAAATCTCAAATAACAAAAGTGAGATAATTTTCTTTTTCTTCTTTCAAAAAGATATAGCATTCCACCTAAGAAGTTTAAAATGTTTTTAAGTGTCTTCTCTGTAGAGAATAAGATGAATTCAGACTTTACTATTCTGTATATGTAGAGATCACACCACTATTGGTGATAAAATCTCTGTTGTCAGAAGAACTTATTATTTTTCCCTGTTATTATTCTTGTACACTTTAACCCGGAGGCCACTGGTATTCAAGTGAAATATCTGGTAGGGGCCCAGAGTGACAGCTGACAGATTTGTCTGGTGGTAGTGCATGTGACTGTGTGTGTGTGTGTGTGTGTGTGTGTGTGTGTGTGTTTGAGAGAGAGAGAGAGAGAGAGAGAGAGAGAGAGAGAGAGAGATGTCATCATACATGTACTCATTCAGTATTTTTTTTGGTGCAGGAGACAGATGTCCACCCTGATAATCTTTACTGATAACCCGTGACTGGAAATTGACTTGCTACCTATGATAAAGTGAAAACGAGGTTGAGTCAGATAAAGAGGAAATGAAATAGAATCTGTAGAGAAGAAAATGAGCACAAAGTCAATAGGTGAGGAAGAAAGCTGCTGCACAGTGATTCAGGATTATTTGATCAATGCAGGGGAAAATGTAGGGGGGAATAGCAAGCAACCCAGTTGTTTGGTATTCTATCTACAAATCAGTCAGAGAGCTGTCTATGAAATGATTAGCTATTTCAGTGTTGGGTGGGTAATTCTGCAGTGAGAAAAGCAGATGCAAATGAACCAAAGCAGCTCAGGTCACAAGACAGTTGTAGGATAGATGCTATTTGGACCAACCATCCTAAATAATAAAGAGCTAATATGCTAATTAGACCAAACAACAGGATGACCTTCCGGACAACCTTCCAGACGAAGCCAGGGCTGTGAAGGCTGAGCCCCTTGCACGAATTTCGTGCATTGGGCCTCTAGTATACTCATAATAAAAAGAGTGAAATTGATTTTAACATTTTTGGTATTAGCACTACTCTTCAATATTATATACATTTTGCATTCATTTTAGAATAAACAGTAAATTGAAGGGAGAGCAAAGGCAAAAGATAATAGAGACAAGGCTTCCTTAAAAGTATATGCATGGATTTAAAAATTAATGGGAAGGCAGATGTCAGAAGAAAGAGGGAGCCTGAACAGGATGGTTACACTGAAGTATGCAGACTTTGTGATTCTCATGAGGACTATCACTAATAGTTGCCCATTGAGTCTGCTTAAGGTCTCTTCATGATCATCTTTTGAAAGTGGTATTTGCTTTTTTTTGAGTCCAGCTCAAACTAAATTCTAACTAAATTTAGTATTTTTGCTATGTCAAACTTAAAAAGAACTGCTTTGTTTTGGTTTCTCATGAGTTTTGAAATATTTTCATCATATGCCTGAAGATATGTTTTGCACAGCAGGTGTTAAGGATCCAGGAAGGTCTGTTGGACAAATGATTCATAAATATGTGTTCTCATACTGTACAATAGTTGAATAGAACCACACAGATGGAGCCACCCTATTCTATTGAGGAAGTGGTATGTGTTTTTGTAAAAACTGTGATACACATGGTTTTTAGCCAAGGAGCCAGACTCTGAGAAAGTTTTTGGAATAATTTACTTATGTTGTACTGATTTGTTCAGTAGGAGCATGATGTAAATATACCCTTATTACATACTAGTTGCCCGGTGCATGAAATTCATGCAGGGGGGCAGGGGGTAATCCCTCAGCCTGGCCTGCACCCTCTCCAATCTGGGACCCCTCGGGGGATGTCCAAACCGGAAGTTGGACATCCCTCTCGCAATTCGGGACTGCTGGCTCCTAAACACTCGCCTGCCTGCCCTGCTCACCCCCAAACGGCCCCCCCCCCCCAGCCAGCCTGCTCACCTCCAACTGCCCCCCCGCCAGCCTGATCACCCCCAACTACCACTCGCCTGCCAGCCTGATCACCCCCAACTACCCTCCCCTCCTGGCCTGATCGCCCCTAACCACCTCTGCCTCGGCCCTGCCACCATGGCTTTGAAGGTCTCCCAGTTTAATTAGCATATTACCCTTTTATTAGTATAGATTACAGAAAGGCCTGGAGAGTCTTAATAAAAGAAATTTGAGGCATCTCGGGAACTATAGATAAGAACATAGGTAAAATGAGTGCTACTGATGAAAAAGATGCTATCTGGTATTTGATGGAGACTAAGAAGTAAGCATTAGTACTTGGGTAAAGGATATATTTTAAATCAAATAGAGGGTGACTGTGTGGTGTTGGTGGTATAGTGGTGAGCATAGCTGCCTTCCAAATAGAGGGTGACTAAAGAGTAGCCTTTCATTCTGCCACTTACTATCTTGTACAAATGTCACACTGGTGAGGAGACATAAATGTTTCCTGAAAACCTGGGCAATGGGGCTATTTAGGACTTTTCTCAATCATGATTTGACTAAAAATTAGTGATTGAAATGAAAGGCTTTTAGAACCCATGCACTGTATTTCATGAAAAATATTTCTGATGGTGATGGGGTATTTATTTATTTATTTAGTTTTAAGTATATTTTTAATGATTTCAGAGAGGAAGGGAGAAAGAGCAAGAGAATCCCTGATCAGCTGCCTCCATGCCCCACACTGGGGATCAAGCCCACAATTGGGGCATGTGCCCTGACTGGGAATCTAACTGTGACCTCCAGGTTTATGGGTCAACACTCAACCACTGAGCCACACCGGCTAGGCAGTAATGGAATATTTAGAGAGTATGGAAGACTTTGCCCAACCATTCACATGAAAACACCCTTTTATTTGTCCTCACATCTCCCATGATATTTCATCATCATTTACAAATGGGATATTAGTAAACAGACCCATAGTTTGACTTCTAGGAGGAGCAGTACAGATTTAATTTTCCATGCCTAGGGGACCCATCAAGCAAAGGAGTGGCAAGATCACAGTTTGAGAAGATGATACTAGCAGAACTAAGAAGGAATTTGAAGAGAAAGAATGGAACACAATGAGATAATGTTTTGGCACTCTTCCTCAGTCAGCTAGTTGAACACACAAGTTCACTGAACGATTAACAAAAGCAGGCTACACATGCCTCCCAGGCTGTTCAGTGTATTTGCTAAGGAACCCCTTGCACATCTCATACCTACTCAACCCAAATTTAAATTCTTAGTTCCTGCCTCTTGCTTTTGGATTGTCTTTTATGCCAAATTTCCAGGCCTTTGGATCATTCCTGTCCCCCAAGACTGTGACCTTTCCCTCTCGTGGATGCCTATCCACCATGTATAACCCCTGTCCAGTCACTTGGATTGCTCTTCGGCCTCAAAGCCCCATGTGGCGGGATAGGATTTGGATGATTATCATGTTCTTTATATTCTGGCTGAGAGGTAATAAGCATTACAGCAGGGAGTTAATGACTAAGAGGATTTTGGAGTCAGAACGACACTATTTGGTAACACTACTGTAATTTCATATGAGGGGTAGGATAAGTAGAAGGCAAATCTGTGATTGTGTCCTTGAAGAACCTAGAGAACTGTGGGAGGCCTTAACTGAGATATGGGAGACACAAGAGCAATAGAGTCTTTTAGGAGTGAGTTAAATTTTTAGCATGTTAAATTTGAGGTACCTGTAACATATTTTTGTGGAGCTGTGAGACCAACTCTCATGAAAAATACATAGATAAGCAAGTGTTTTTTAGAGCCCAAAGCTGAAACAATTGAGTGGTGATACTAACCATAGGGATGAGGAGAGTAGGAAGACAGAAGGCCAAGGATAAATACTTGAGTTTTTCACACTTAATTGGTTATCAGAGGGACAGAAATCAGCAAATAAATTCAAGGAGGATTCAGAAAGGCACAAGAGATGCAAGAGTGTGGAGAGAAGAAAAGTGGAGTGAATATATCCTTATTCTTCTTAATAAAAAAGGGTATAAAATTGTCTGCTATAGACGAAGCCAAGAATGAAATACATTGGCCTGGCATTTTCCTAAATAACTTATTGTCTTATGGCTTTTCTTGGTTAATTACCCTTCTTCTTGGTTAATTGTGTCTTATTAGCTTGAAAGTAAAGGCCAATAAGGAATAAAGCACAGTTCCCACTGAGCACAGATGAAGGCAAGCCTTCCATTAGTGACTATAACTCATGCTTCAGTGTTTGTCATCATCTTTGACTTACTTGATTCATAATTTATATGAAAATGGTTAATAGATGTGCAGCTGCTGGGTTCCTCACCTGGCCAGTTGGTGCGTTTGGAAGGTTCATTTCAATGAATTCTGTAAATGCTTCTTCCAAACTTCTTGCTTGTGACTTCCCAATTTAAATTCCGGTATAATTATTTGCTTGGAACAATGTTCCTTTTTGGTCAAAATTAGTAGATCATATTTTGATTGGTATTTGTGAGATTTTAATTATTAGTGGTTTATTACTGTTCACTATGTCTTTAAGTGAAAGTGATGAACTTTCTTAAGAAGTTGTTCATATGCTCTTATCTTTTGAATATAAAGGAAATATGTGTGTATAGATGTGTGTGAGGATATGGAAATAGATATCTATAAATATACCTAAATGATGGATTATTACTAGAAATTTAGCATTGCTTAATGGGATTAAGTAATGATAATGACATGACCAGTATACAATAAGTGAAAAAGAGACCTAAAATCCAATGAACAGTATGATGAGCTTTGGGGAGAAAGAATCATTGATAGATTTTAAAAAATTAAAAAGAACCACACCAAAATATTTATAGTGGTTGTAGTTGGATGGTGGGTGATCTGTTGGTAATTACTTCCTAAATGTACACTACTATATATTTTAAAGGCTCATTAATAAGAATGTACATTTTTATAATAAAACAAAAGTTTTAAAACTAATTTCATGAAATGAAAATATTTTTGTTTTATACTGTGACAATTCACTTTGACTCTTCTTTTTTGACTTTAGACAATAAATTTTAATCTTTGGATTCTGTGGCTTATCCTTAAATTTCATATGATTGAAATACAGGCCTTACTTGAATAAAGAATCACATACCTGAAAGAAGCAGTCTGTGTATCATTTTCACCTATTAAAGGATTTTCAGAGCTTCCAAGTCTTTAAGCCCTCCCTTACATCCTAGTTGAGAAAGAGAAATTCTATATTGTGTCTGTATTGTGTACCAACTTTAGCAACACGCAATGACGCTCCCCCTCTCCTTGAACCTGTGTAAGTGGATCCATTTTAGAGTCTCTAAGAGTGTAAACCATGCTCAGTGCTTTGAATTTGCAGAGAATCTTTTACCAGGGCTGGCAAACCAAGCACAGCCAAGTACTGCGCCCGGTGACAGGAACAGAGAAAGAAATCCGAGGTGTTAAATAAGTTGTCCACTGTAGAGTAGTTGCAAGTTGATACTCAAATTCCAACGAAGTAATTTCCATGTCTTTAAAACTTTTCAAATTGCCAGGATACACTGAAGTCTTTAAATTTGTTCTATCTTATGACCACTGAGTCAGCAGAATTAAAACTCGGGAATGTGAATGACAGTATGACTGACAACAAAGTTACCCTTGAGGTCAACTCAAAGTAGGAGATGTACATTCTAAAGACGAGGACTTTCTAATACATCTTCTCTTCGCCCATCTCCCTGAAAGTAAAAGTCTTAGCATTTTTAATAGACTATGTCAGGCCTGAATCATGAGTAAGTAAGAGATTAAATGTACATGTACATTTAAATGTATATATGTATGTGTGTGTGTGTGTGTGTATACACAAATATACATATTCATACACATAGGTGTTATATGTAAGGCATGTTACACAATCCTTTTAGTAAGTTTAAAGATTACATTTAGCTCGTTAATGGAATGTGGTGGGTTATTACCTGACTCAGCATCAAATATCTCAATTGTTATCTAATTATACTAATTAGGAAACAGTTCTTGCTCATTTACAAAATACAAAACCAGTCTTTAATTTTCAAAATTATTTGCTGTGTTAGTAATTTAGTCTATATTCAGTTGCATATTTATTACTTTTATATTAACCTCTATAATGTTGTCTACATGTCTTATTGAGAAAAATAAAAGACTTTAATGCATTAACAAAGAAGTATGTCTCACATGGGTGGTCTAACTTCTGACACTGATTCGTCACGGTAACAGCAGAAGTCTCACAAAATGCATTGGTTTTCCATCATCTGGAATACTGAGCAGCTTATAAATACACTTCCTGCGGACCTCATCAGGTTATACATTTTTTAAGGGACACCTAGCACTACCAGCAAGTCATAGGCAGTCTAAGCATCGCAGCTCTTCCCATCTGGCCTGCGTTTTGCTGCCTTTATTTGTACATCTTCACATGAGGAACACTCTAGGAACGAAAAACTGTTCTCTCCTTCATTATGCATGTGGCGTGCGATGCAATTTACCACCCAACAGATGTCATAGCTAAATACCCAGGATCATGTCATGATTCATTCATCTTAAGACAATCTGCCTCAGAAATGCATGGCTTTCTATAAATTGGGAGACTGTATCTTTTGAGTAATTCTATAAAATGCTGTCTGTTTATAACTTTACTTTTTTTCTTAAAACACAATTATAGACCAGATTGTTTTCAGGTAGGCCACCTCTTTTTGGCTGCACTTTACATATCTCTGCCACAAATAATAATAATAATCATAATCATAAAAAGTATCACTTTTTTGCCAGAATGGTTATTGAGGTAACTCTGAAGATTATCTTAAAACTGAGGTTTTGATGTCTAGACAAATCTGGTGGAGCACTATTTCTCTGCCCTCGTAAAGCAGGCAAAACATTCCTGCCGGGTGGTATTTTACATAATATTGCCATTAAACGTGGTCTATCTTTAGTAGGAGAAGCAGACAGTCATAAGTCAAATAGGGATGAAGAATTATCTGAATCAGAGGAGATACACTTGCAAATGAGTAACCGAAATTATTATTAAAGGTAGAAACATGACATCGAGATTAATAGAGTAAAAGGTTGAAAGAAATGTTAAACTATGGGGAATAATTATTAAAAGCTTTTCCGTAAAAGAATATGTTACGTAGTCTCCTATTTTTGGAAGCTTATTTTTCTATGCTGGAATAAAGAACCCATAGATTCTTCGCTACAGCTGTTGCGGTCTTGATTAATCTAAGTACTGTAACCATAAAAGGAAAAGTAGCTTAATTAAAAAAAAAATGTTAGAGCAGAATAGAATACATTTACAATAATTTCCCATCCCTTTTTGGCTGAATGCAAGAAAGAACATCATCCTTTCTTTCAAAGGGAGCAAATCAATATCTGCGCCTTTGCAATTACCCTCGAGGCACAATGTTATACGGGCGGGGGCACCAACAAAGGAATCATAGGTTAAAAACTATATCCCTCAGCAGTAAAAAAAGAAGAGACCTATTTAATCTTGCCTCATTTATTTCTGTTCTCCTCCCCCAATCAAACACTTATTGCAACTTCCAACATTAATCCCGTAAAAACATTTCTCCCAAATACATAAGCTTGTTCTTTATTACTTAGTTCTGTTTTTAATTCCCTTCCAAAGGGACACAAATTAATTTCCTTATTACCATGAGGTAAATATGTCTCACTGGGTTGATGTATAGATTGTTTATAAACATGAATGTATCCTTTTAATATTTACACAGCTTTTGAAAAGTATGGGGTAAAGTCACAGCAGGGGAGTTTCCCAGTTGGGACTTCTGTGTTTTCCTCTCCTGTGAATATTGAAATTGATTTCCTATGTGCATTTTTTGGAGCCCTATGGGAGATAGTTTTCTTATGATTGTGCTGTCAATTGCTTTTGGTATCTGTAATGATAGCTATAAGGGGAGAGAATACCTCGTTTCAACTAGAAGAGGTAAGTACTTAAAATGTTGATTGTATGCTGTTAAACATTTCCCTTTTTGATAAATTTAAGACGTATTTTTCTATAGTCACAACAGGAAAAGCAGCAGTATCAGGCAGAGAGTTGTGTAGTATTAGTCATAATGATCTAGGATTCTTATATCATTGTCTTACCTTCCTCAGCAATTATCTCAATTTCTTAAGCGTATAACCAACCTAGTTTCATGATGGTTGCTTTGCATCATGGCTGAGACAGATTACCATCCAGACATAATTTATTTTGGGGGGATTTCCCAGGAAAAATGGAATTATTTGTTATCTTTATTTCTGCCATGTGTTGGGTTTAATTTCAAAGTATTTTTTACAACTCCATGTGAAAATAATAAAACACTTTTAATAATGCCCAATAATACTGTATACAGAATAAAACCAAGCACCACCCACCGCTCAGCTCCCTGGAGTCTACATTAAAGGCTAAACACAACCTACCACACAAAATTAAGGGACGGAATGGGACCAGACTATATTGAACAATAGAAGAGTATTTTATTTCTCTGGCTTAAATATATCATGAAATATAAAGCTATCTGTACCCCTTATATAACATTGAAAATAATACTTTACTTTGTAGATCCCTCAGGAATTGATAGAAGAGGCAATTTGGTTAAAACTATTTCTAACTCTTTTCCTTTTGGCTAAATTCAGATCTATAAACTGAATATGCTTGAAAGAGAAATTCTTTTATTGTTTTTAGAAACATATGAAGGAAACCTCAATCTTTTTTACACTGTGAGTCCGGTATATAGATTCTTTGTTTCTTCTAGAGGAAAAATGTCTGCTATCCAGTTGGCTCCTTTGAAAGAAGGATCTTTTTGTTGTGGACAAAAGTACATAAGAAGACTCAGTTGTCATGTTGTTTGAGTTGTCCTTAAGTCGACTGAAAAAGTAAGAGACTTGATTTCAGGAACCTAGAGAGTTAGCTAAGGTATCTTTTAAGGGACACATCTTATTCAAAATCGGCAGCAAAAAATAGCACTTGAGATACTTGCTGAGTTATATCTAGCAAGTTATATCACCAAGTTATATCTTGCAAAAAGACTTGTCTATGGAGAAACAATACATGAGATTTATTCAGTCACCAATTCCATTAGACCAGGGGGTTTCTAGTTTCAAATTCACATTCCCTCAGATGACAGGGGAGCAATGTAAATGAGTGAAGCAGGGCAGGTGAGACATGAATGTTTGGAATTAACATTTGAATTTCAAATGCAAAAAGGAAATGTACACATCTGTTTTGCTATGAACATACATGTCAGACCCGTAACACAACCATCTGGCTCTACTGATTGGCCCCAAAATATACGGTAAGTCCCAACTCTTCCACTAACTAGCTGTTTGAGGGGGGAAGTTTCTTAAACTCTCTGTGCTTTCGTTTCCTCATCTGGAAAATGGGAATTATAACAGTACCTACCTCATGGAACAGCTATGAGAAATAAATGAGTTGATACATTTAAAGTGCTTCAAGCACTACTTGGCACATAACAAGGATTATATAAGTACTTATTGTTATACATGTTTGTTCTCTGTCACTTTCTCAATTTTCCTCTCTATTCTTATACTAGGATATACACACAGAACACATATACACACATAATCACAAACATATCTAAGAATAATGGAGAAGCTGCAAAGACTGGATAATTGAAATTTGCCTCTCAAGAACTACTTTCTACCCTCCTCCACAACCTTTTCTGCCTTCTCTGCACCCCAGGAGGCTGACCTCTACAAATGACACGGAGTAGCTCACAGGCTTACCGTCAGATTTGCCTAAGGGAGTCACCCACTGGAGACTGGAAAGAGTATGAAGTCACGGTATTTCTTTCCCTGCCTCCAACCTATTGGATGGTTGCCAGTTGACTAGGTTCCTCTGCTGAAAGCCACAGTGCCTTTACCGTTTCTCTCTTGTCCCTTTAGGTCCCATAGGTGACAGCCTCTACTCTTGCTAGCCCCACGTGTTCAGGTCCTATCTCTTGCACAGGGTCACGTTTGTCAATGACTTTTCTGAATAAGCTGTCAGTGCCATCACTTTCTTGCTTGGACCCTGACTGATAGAGGCTCTTATTTAAAATTGTTTAATATCCTCTTTATTCTTTCCCTAAATCCTACTGAAATAGAAAATATAGTAAAATGATAATAAATCCACAGAAAGCATGACTATCCGATGGGATTGACAGCAGCAGAAAATACAGTTGTTAAATTCCACATTGACAGTGAAAATCAGGTAAACTGACCATGCCTTCCTACACAGGTAACTTCAAAACCATTGTTTTTTCCCCCCCCCCTTGAACAAAAGCCTAGAATAATCAGTATTCAGAGAGAGCAGAAGCTAGTTGAAGCAGTGGCTAGTAAGATTGGTCTGAAGTTATTAATACAATTAAAACATCTGAAGTAGTCGTATCCTTGGGAGGGGTGCCCCCCCAACAAGCTGTGAGTATAACTCTCTGAAGGGGGTGTTTTGACCCGAGATACCCAGAATGCCTCTGGCAGGACTGAGAAACAAGATGATTCCCTAGGTTACAAGTGGAATAAAAAGACATCTGCCTGGAATGGCTCTAATACAGTTATACCTACAGGCTGAGTTGTAGAATAGATAGTCTTTGAAAATACCAAGTCAACATGAAAATTCAAGCATTCTTGTTCCTAGTTGCTAGAATTCATATTGTTGTTACAGAGTGAGAAAAAACACACATTGAAAATACATTTCTCAGGTAAATGTAAAATTTTCTAGCAATTTGGTTTATTTTCATCTATAAAACTGGATTTTTTATATTCAAGCATTTATATGAATATCCATGCATATGTGAAAACAAAATACTGGAAAAAATGACTTTCTAGATTCACTGAAGCTTTACAATACCATCAGAAGTCAAGCATGGTTTTCTTAATATACATATAGAGCGCTCAAAGCAAGGGCAATAAAGAAGCTTGTGTGTGCAATGCATGTGTATGCACACGTACATGCATGTATGTGTGTGTGGTGTATGCTTGTGTGAACACACACATGCGTGCTCCTCAAGGCAAGTCTGCACTGCTGAAAAGCAATGAAATGGTGCCCACATGGTATGTTCCACTTTTCATTCTACTTTTCTCTGAAAACAATGTACATATGTAGATGTTCAGTTTTATAATTGTTTACATTCTAAGGAGATAAGTGAAAAAAAGTAAAATTTCCATTTCATTTTGTTACACAGAGAATACAGGAATATTTAATTGTAAAAATGAATTTGTTTCCTATAATAACATCAGCAACTTACAACCAACAACACAATCACAAAACACCCTAGGGCATTTGATCTTTTAAAAATAACTTAGATACTGTTTTATTTTTGTGGTTTGACTATCAATTCATTATAAATAGCTGAAAACTTCTGAACACGTTTTAAACATGGTTTGAAGTGGCACAATTTATTATTATGAAATCCTTTAAAAGCCAACATAACATAATGGTTTCCTAACTTCTTTTTCAACTAAAATAAAACAAATCAAAGCAAAATCAAAACAAAACAAATAATGGGCATAAAAGAAAAAGAAAGAAGCACCAAAAGTGATTAAGAGAAGTAAATAAACTACACATAATACTTTGGGGTCTCAGTCATGTGGTCCATTCCAGTCACAAAAATGCATTTTAGAAAATGTAGGCTATGTATACATTCATAATAAGTTTCTACATTAATATAGTTTGAGGGAATTTAATTGGATAATAGGAACTTAGTTCTCATTTGAACCCCTACAAGTGACTCTCATGGCATCAACAATAATATTTCCTAGTCTCTCTAGACACAAAGATAAACATATTATTTATCTATCTTTGATGGAGATTATTTTACTAGATTCTAAAGGGGTTTTGGTATCATATTTCCTGAGCTATCTTTGGAATATCTAACTCGTTCAGGACTGTTAAAAATGATTTCCTTGACACAGGCATCAGGTAAGGTTCACATTTATTAGGTTCTAAATATCCATTGATGCTTTTAAGCCCAGAATAGAGCATGGCATTTTAATGTCCTATATCATGAAGTTAATTAACTTTCTAGGTTAAATGGACAAAGCAATTTCAAAATAATGTGAATATTTGATTTTATTAGATTAGCTTAATTTAATTTATATTTATTTTTGAACAGAAAATAATCTCTATTGTGGTAAAATATACATAACAAAATTTACCACTTTAATCATTTTTATGTGTGGCATTAAATACATTCACATTATTGTTCAATTATCACCACCATCCACCCACCTGCAGGAACTTTTTCATCTTCCCAAACTGAAACTCCATACCCGTAAACAATAGCTCCTCATTCTCCACTCCCCCCAGTTTCTGTAATCACCATCTACTTTGTTTCTATGAATTTGACCACTCTAGGTACCTCATTTAATCAGAATTATACAATATTTATCCTTTTGTGTCTAGCTTACTTCACTTAGTATGATGTGTTCAAGGCTCATCTGTGTTGTGCTATATCAGAATTTCATTGCTTTTTAGAACAATGTTCCACTGTCTGTATTATTGATGAGATAAAAGAGGGCTAGGCAGTCAGTGACGAGACCACTGGAGAGGGAATAGCACAACAGACTCTTGCAAAATAATAGGAATCAGCTTGCTAACTGCACCACAAGACAAAGAAAAGGACCTAGAACTGAACCCAGCTTGGTGGGAGTTGCTAGGGCAACCCAGTAAGGCGGGAACATTGACATCACCTGGGACCTGAAGTGGCAGTCCTCAATTAGGTCTGTCCTGCAGGCAGGAACTTGAGCTTTAAAATGTATAGATATTGCTAAGGCAGAATTCTTTGAAATGATCAATCAGGAGCTAGCAAAGCATATATCTACCCCTCGACTAAGGAGCATGCTCCTCTCTCTAGCACACTGGGTTCCTGGCTCTCCTGTGGCAGGGGATATGCTCCCTTGTACCCATGTGTCTTAGGGCCATATGGGAGTCCACACATGGACTAATGGACTTTAATTAGCTTGGATGCTGAACTACATTCCATAGCCGCAACAAGGAACAGAAGCTCTGGACACTGGCTTGCTTTTGGCTCTCCTGTAACCCCAGCTATACCTTTTTCAGGACTGGCTTAAGGGGCCTAGGACTTTGGAAACTTGGTCAAAGAAGCTTCACAGGTAACCCACTTTGGACCCCCTTCCTGCCTGCTGCAGGGAGTCTGACTGTCTCTCAATAAACTTTGCTTCCTCCTACCATCTTTGTCTGTGAACTCATTCTTCCATTTTGTGAGACAACAAACTCAGACCGGATCACAGCACTTTGGTTTCATTATACCACATTTTGTTTATCCATTTATCTATCACTAAGACATTGGATTATTTCTACCTTTTAGCTATGGTGAATGCTGCTTCTATGAACCTTGGTGTAACTGTCTGATTAAGTCCCTGCTTTCAGTACTTTTTATGTACATACCTAGAAGCGGAATTGCTGAATCATATGGCAATTCTATGTTTAATTTTCTGAAGACCAGCTATACCGTTTTCCACAGAGGCTATACCATTTTACATTACCATCAGCAATTACCTTCTCTACAGGGATTTCAATTTCTCTATGTCTTGCCAATATTAGTTACTTTTTAAAAAATAGTAGCTATCTTAATGGGTGTGAAGTGGTATCTCATTGTGATTTTGATTTTGTATTTCTTTAATAATTGGTGATGTTGAACATCTGAAAAGAAAATAATTGTAACATTTGTTTTTTCAATTCCAATCAACACTAGGACCAGAGAGTTGAAATTTCTTTTAATAATCTTTTGGGTTGGTTTAATGTTATATTTTTTAAAGAAAAATGTAAAATCACTGCATATTTAATTAACATGTTAATTAAATTAAGTTTATAGGTAAAATAGGATCACAACTGTTCTTTTGATCAAGACAATGGAAAAATATTTTCTACACCCTGTGAATTACAAATTTACCATCTCATTTCTACATTATGTGAGTAGCAGACTCTAATCAGGTAAAAAGGTATAAAATATGAAAAAATGGGAACAGCAAAAGAAACAACTATCAAACAAGCAAACTAAGTTATTAAAATAGTTCGATTGAGCATCAAAAAATGCTAAAGGAGCAATGTAAATTTTTTAAGTTTTTAAAAAAAACTTTTTTAAGAGACAATAGAAATTTAGAGGCTGTGAGAAGAGCTAGTGTTCTCATTTCAGAGATCTTTATTAATCTTGTAGATAAAGAATGGGGAACATTGTTGGAAGGAGAATGAAGAGGGATATTTAAGGCCAAAAATATAGTCTTATTTGGAAAACAGATGGCTTGTAAAAATTAAGCTGTATGACACAAGGTTTGCAGGAATTTTGCTTGTTAGATTTAGGTTTGTTTTCCTCCCCTCTAGTATTTCCATTTAATCAGACAAAGCTTTGTGGTGATAGTTCTGAAGCTAGTGATTCAGATGCTGCCAGCCAAGGAGTTTCAATGGTTTTCTCTGAAAAGTAGTTTCATACTTCCTTTTCCAAGACAGTAAATTACCCAAACAAAAGTAACATGTGTAGTTTGCTGGAGGCCACAGAAAGAAAGGAAGAAATGTGTTTGCGCAGCAACAAAAGACTGTGGCTTTATTGGCAACACCATCAAAGCTAATCCATTTGCTTGCCAAGGCAGTGTGAATCCATTGCAAGATGTGTCAAATCTTTCAGAGAAATATTTTCCTGGAGCACCCACTTGCGGACTCTAGCTCTTTCGACAAGCCCTCTGACTGAGCGGGAAGACTTTCTATGATACTGCGGGAAGTGCTTTCCTCTTTGAGTTTTCCTCCTTGCAGAAATCATATATACAAGTAAAAATTTTGATTCTCATTGGTCAGCAATTTTTCTGTCAAATCACTGAAAAGATTTACTCTGGAAACCCTCTCATAAGTTTTTGATTAACAATCACTTCTGATCTTAATGAGCTGAAATCTGTTAAGATGTGATTCCTAAAATCATTTGGCACTATTTTAATCTACTCATTTTAAGTGTTCATTGACTGTTGTGAAGACATTTTGGAGAATTAAGAAGGAATATTCCAAGTTTGGGAAATTTCAACCTCTGTCTTATGGTAATATATGCTGAATCTATAAATGTGGGGCAATGAAAATCCAAAAAAATTTTATTGAGCTTCCATCCAAAGATTTTGCTCTATTTCTTAAGTTGTCATTTAAAGACAATTAGGAATTTAAACTAAAGTCATTTTGATCATGAAGATAAATCTTTACATGCTAAATCACTGGACATCTTGTTATCTGGTTGAGCCTGCAGCCAACTAGAATTACACAAACAAAAGAAACAAAAAAAAATTCATAGGACCCTGTTTCACATTAAAAAGGTCTTTACTTTGAATCTTAATAAAGTAGTTTAGATACTGTAAATAATTCTGTGCTGTAATTTGTGCAGTGTAATTCAGTATCTTCTAACTTTTTAAAAAACATTATTTGCTTTAAGTAGCATAGAAATGGTCAATGTTAAATGGAATTCACAAATTTTAGGTTTAGGGGTTAATGATAGGTTTTAGTGTGCATATAATTTTTTATTTAATTATGTGATATGGAAATGTTTTAAATATATGTTAGAATAATTTTTATAATTCTGATGTGTTTACATTTGCTATCAAGTAATAACTTTCTAGCATATAACAGTACTGCTTTATGTTGCATCTGATTTATAATATCTGGATAGAATATAAAACTGTATTTTTGCCATGACTTTTGGTGTCACTGGATTTTATCACTGGAAGATGCAGTCCTAAAATAATTGCGGAAAAGCTCTTAAAGTCATAAAGACAGAACTAGAACTTGTGAGTCAGAAAGGACCTCAGATGGTCATGAAGTGCTTTGCCTTTTATCTAGGTCCATAGTCTTCCAGTCTTGAAGGGCAAAAAATGAGCCATTAAAGTGCAGGGGAATTTTAGCCCTGTTTATATTTATTTATTTCATCCATTGAAAACACACATTCATATTACTTTTAAAACATACATAACACAGTACCAGTTTCTGTAAGCAGTACCAGCTTATAAAACAGACATATTTTGCAATATTACTATATAATATTGTTTGGAGACCACTTCTTTATGCAATACTGATATCAAATAATCCTGGCAAACGGTTGAGGAGAGCATGCTGAAGATGTGTTTTATAGTCCATGTTCCATACCTCACTGCTTACATGACGTAGGTACTTAATAAGTAGATTTGGATAATTTTCCTAGGCTTAAGTTATTCTTCTTGATTATCTATTTGACAAATGAGTTGGACATCTGTAAAATATTCTCTTATTTATGTTTTTAAAAAATTGTTCAGTTTTATGGGAGTGTAGATAAGCTTATCTTTGAGAGGAAGCAATTGAGAGAGAGAGAGAGAGAGAGAGAGAGAGAGAGAGAGAGAGAGAGAGAGAATGAATATGTATATATATATGTGTGTGTGTTTAGAAAGAAAACATTCACCAGATTAGAAAATATTCTATCTGGAATTTTCTTTGTGGCTATATCTACTATTTAATTGAGATTTTTACATTTAAACATGGTCAGAGAGGTGATAGATGTTTTTAAAACCTATGTAAAAGTTGTGAAAGTTAAAAATATAATTATGACTCTAGATCAAATAATTACACACATATAATATACTCAAATTCATTTTCTACTGAAGTTTACTTTTATAATGAGCAGAATCTGTTTGTCCTTGTCATCAAAATTTAGAATGACAGATTACTATGGTTTTATTTTAAGTGCTCAAATTCAGTAATTCACCATGCTTTATTCACCATCTAGGAATTATTCCTAGTGCAGTTATTGGCTCAACATTTAGTTTTTACCCCATATTTAACATTGGTTAATTAATACTATAATATTAATAATGAGAGTAAAAATAATAACATAGTAATAGTCAACATGATATACTCTAATTGGCTAATTGACTATCCTATTAAATCATTATTAGAACCCTGTAAGGTGAATAGTATTAATCTCATTTGACATATAAAGAAACAGAATTTCAGAGAGGTAAGTGACTTCCTCACATTGCTGGCAATGTGGAAATCAGATGTGAGCCCCATTCTGCCTGTCTCCACAGCCCATCACAGAGAAACATTTCCTACAGCAATAGTGCAGGCCTTGACATCAGTCATTCGTTTTATATTTACATTCTACTGGATATAGTGTTGAAGATACAGGATCACTGTTCCTGGAAAAACAGTTTAAATCACACATTCAATGTGGTGATTTAGTGTATCATCCATCTACTTAAAAAGCCAGGTTTTTGTGGTTTAAGCCAGGCCAATGCTCTAAGTTGGAGTAAAATTAATTGAAGTAACATTCTCCACAACATATTGTCAATTGATTATAATAGGTTTACAGGTTTCTTTTGTTTGAAAAAATGCTGTTTCCCCCTTAAATATGATTCTCTAGTGCTGCAGATAAAACTAATTTTGAAGTTTAAACTTTTCAAAAGAAAATATTTTTCAAAACTAGATTTTAAATAATCTGTCTTGATAGCAAATACAGCTAAGTAATTTCTTGCATACCTACTATCTGCTCTGCAATAATTGCTTTGGGTTTAGGGATTAATGACACTTTCCTCCCCTTCAAAGATATATATGTACATAAATAATTAATTATAGTAACACATGATAAGTGCTATAGCAATCTAGGCATTCTCCAGGTGCTAAGGGTGTACTGAGAAAATAATAGTGAAGAAGTCCAGCGGAAATAAGAGAGGAAGGAAGGTGAACTTGACTTGAAAGAATTTTACTAAGTTGCAAAGATAAGGAAGAAATACATTTATTACCGCATTTTTTAGTGATTTAGATCTAATATTATATGATGAAGTGATTATAGAATAAGCTTATTTACTATTTTGACCACTGAAGAGGATTCTGGGAATATGACTACCTGAATATGTCTCACCTCTCTTTATTGCCTAACTTCAATCAGAGTCTCTTGAGGCAAGTGGTTTCTGGAATTGTAGAAACCTATGAGTTGGACAAAGGAGGCTCAATGAGAAAAGCAGTAAATGGCTTTCACTTCCATGGGTCAGGCAATAACCTGAACACTAGAATCAGAAAGCCTCAAGTCAAGGGTTGGTAGATAATAGATTCTGGGAAAAGCTTGGCCTTCAGAGTCTAGAAGACACAGAGGTTACTGTTGACAACAGAGCCATGGGAATTGACCTGGTCTTGCTGACTGACAAGAATCTGAGGAGCTGTGATCACCCCATTCCTAAGATAAGGAATATGTGAGGAGACTGGATACCAGGGGAGATTTTATCCCAATGCTTTCAGGGAATGGCAACCTGCCTGCTGCTACCCTTACTGCCCATGGTGAAAGAAAATGTTTTGCTCTCCATCTCTTTTGGGACTGTTAGGATGTAGGATACTACAGTAGCCAGACTTGAGGCAGAAAGAGAAAAAGCTGCTCAGAAATCACAGAGAAGATAGGCAAAAGAGGCACCCAATGGAAAAGACTTATATAATGAAAACTGAGAAGACTTATGAAGATATATTTGCACTGCAAAAAAGAATTTCTGGGAATAAAATCTATCTCTCATTTTCAAAGCAAAACGAAAGCTAATAAATGAACTGAAGATAAGTTTAGTCACTGTTGAGGCCCAAATTAGTCACCTAGAAGACAAGTAGGAGAAGTAGTTTAAATCACAGAGAAAAAATATATGAGAATAAAATCACACACAAAAAAAACTAGATAATAAATTTTGGGGCTATATATAAAATATTTAATATAATATTAGGAATTCCATAAGGAATCAAGCAACAAATGGAGGAGAGATAATAAACAAATAACAAAATATTTCTTAAGGCTAAGAAACAGGAAATTGCATACTAAAAGGTCACAATGATGTCCAGACATATTTAATGAGAAAAAACATGTACCTAGGCATATCCTGACAAAAATTTTAAAACCCAATCGTAAAGAAAAAATAATTTCTAAGTTGTCCCAAATAAAAAGCATTATAAAAAAGCTAAATAAAACATACTTCTCATTCTTCTCATAGTGATCACTAAAAACTAGAAAAACAATTGCAACAATTGCATTATGTCTGTGAAATACTGAGACCAAAGAACAGCTAAGTATTACACCTAGTCAAAATAATATTTACATTTTAGAGTTAAAGATAGATATTTGTATTTACGTAAGAATGACAGTGTTCTATAGGTTTAACCTGGCTGGCATTTGGGAGAAGAAATGGAGTGTATGGGTCAGGGCATGTGCGGGAGGCAACCAGTCAATGTCTGTCTCTCTCCCCCCCCCCCCCCCCCCCCCCGTTTTAATTTTTCAGAAAAGCAATGGGAAAAATATCCTCAGGTGAGGATTAACAAAACAGGAAAAATGAAAAAAATATTTCAATACATAATGAAAAACTTCCCTAACCTGGAGAAGGAAAGACATACAAGATCAAGAAGTCACAGAATCCCAAAAAAGATGAATTCAAAGAAGCCCACACCAGGACACATCATGATTAAAATGCCAAAGGTTAAAGACAAAGAGAAAAATCTTAAAAGCAGCAAGAGAAAAGCAATTATTGACTCATAAGAATGATAGCTGATTTCTCAAGAGAAATTTTGCAGGCCAGAAGGGATTGGCATGAAATATTCAAAGTGATTTATTCCTGGGATACAATTAATGTGATATACCATATAACCAAAATGAAAAATAAAAGTCACATGATCTTGTCAAGAGATGCAGAAAAAACATTTGATAAAATACTGCATCCATTTATGAAAGAAACTCTCAGCAAAGTGGGGATAGAGGGAACATACCTCAACATAATAAATACCATATATGGCAAGCCTGCAGCTAACATCATACTCAATGATAAAAAGCTAAAAGCTTTTGCTTTAAGATCAGGAGCAAGAGAAGGATGTCTACTGTCACCATTTTTATTTAACATAGTTTGGAAATCCTAACCTCAGAAGTCAGACAAAACAAACAAAAAAACCCAACAACATTCGAATTGAAAAAAAGTGGAACTATCATTATTTGAAGATGAATGATACTATATATATATACACCAATAACAAAATATCAGATAGAGAAATTAAGAAAACAGTCCCATTTATAATTGCATCAAATGAATGAAATACCCAGTAATAAATTTAACCAAGGAGGTAAAAGATCTGTACTAGGAAAATTATAAAGCACTGAAGAAAGAAACTGAAGATACAAATAAATGAAAACATATACTATGCCCATGGATAAAAGGAATTAACATTGTTAAAATGGCCATACTATCCAAAGCAATCTATAGTTTACATGGAATCCTTATCAAAATACTAATGGCATTTTTCACAGGACTACAAAAATAATCCTAAAATTTATATGGAACCACAAAAAACTGAGTAGCCTCAGCAATCTTAAAAAATAAAAAGAACAAAGTTTGAGATATCTTGCTACCTGATATCAAACTATACTATAAGCCTATAGGAATCAAAACATCATGGTACTGGCTAACCCATACATCAATGAAACAGAATAGAGAGCTCAGAAATAAACCCACACCTATATGGCCAATTAAGCTCTTTCAAAGAAGGCAAAAATATACAATGGGGTAAAAACATTCTCTTCAATAAATGGAGTTGTGAAACCTGGAAAGATTAATGTAAAACTGAATCACTTTATTACACTATATACAAGAATAAACTGAAAATAGATTAAAACCTTAAATGTAATACCTAGAACTCCAACAAGAAAACATAGGAAATAAACTCTTTGACATCACTCTTAGTAATACTTCTTTGGATATGTCTCCTTGGGCAAGGGAAAAAAAGGAAAAATAAATAAACGAGAATACATCAAACTAAAGAGTTTTTGGACAGCAAAAGAAACTACCAACAAAATGCAGAGACAACCTACTGAATGGAGAAGATATTTGCCAATGAGACATCTAATAAGAGGTTAATATGCAAAATATATTAAAAAATCATACAACTTAACCCTAAAAAAATCAAACAATCCAGTTAAAAAATGGGCAGAGGACTTGAATATACATTTCTCCAAAGAGGACATACAGATAGCCAATAGACATATGAAAAGATGCTCAACATCACTAACCATCAGGGAAATGAAAATTAAAATAAGATATCATTATAATGTGATATCACCTCACACCTATCAGAATGTCTATCATCAATAAATCAACAAACAACAAACATTAGAGAGGATGTGGAGAAAAGGGAACCCTCATGCACTGTTGGCAGGATTGCAAATTTGTGTAACCATTATGGAAAAAAAGTAAAAATAGAATTACCAGATGACCCAGTATTTCCCACCAATTCTGAGTATTTATTGGCAGAAATCCAAACACTAAATGGACAGACAGATGAACCCTATGTTCATTGCAGTATTATTTACAACTAGAGGCCTGGTGCATGAAATCCGTGCACTCAGCAGGTTCGGGGGTGGGGGGTCCCTCAGCCCGGCCTGCACCCTCTCAGTCTGGGAGCCCTCAGGGGATGTCCTATAGTCAGACATTCTTAGTGCTGCCACAGAGGCAGGAGAGGCTTCCGCCACAACCGATGCACTCACCAGCTGTGAGCCCAGCTTCTGGCTTAGTGGCGCTCCCTCTGTGGGAGCGCACTGACCACCAGGGGGCAGCTCCTGCATTGAGCATCTGTCCCCTGGTGGTCAGTGCTCATGATAGCGACTGGTCGTTCTGCTGTTTGGTCGATTTGCATATTAGCCTTTTTTTTTATAGGATAGCCAAAATATGGAAACAACCAAAGTGTCCATTGATAAACAAATGGACAAAGAAGAAAGAGATGGAATACATATCCAATGTGATATTACTCAGACATAAAGATAATGTAATCCTACCATTTGTGAGAGCATGGATGGACCTAGATGGTATTATGCTAAGTAAAACAGTCAGATGGAGAAAGAGAAATGTCATATTATTTCACTTACATGTGGAATATAAAAACAAAATAAAAAAATAAACAAAACAGAAACAAACTTATAGATACAGAGTCCAAACTTATGGTTACAAGATGTGAAGGGGGTTGGGAGAATGGGTGAAAAGGGGAAGGGATTAAGATGCACAAATTGTCAGTTGTAAAAACAGTTATGGGTATGTAAAGCACAGCATAGGGAATATAGTCAATCATATTGTAATAACTATGTATAGTGTCTGATGGGTACTAGAGTAATTGGACTGATCACTGTGTAAGATATAGAAATGTCTAATCACTATGTTGTACATATAAAACTTATATAATAGTTGTATGTCAATGGTAATTGAAAATTATATATATATACTGAGTGGCCAGATTATTATGACCACCTGACGTTTGTAGGCAAATTAGCTGTACACTGCATCATATGGGATATGGAAGCCGAAGGCCTGTTCGAACACCTTTGCTCTCTGCAGTTACCAAGATAAAACGTCTCCAATTTGCACAGTAACACAAGGATTGGACAGTTGAGCATTGGAAAAAAGTCATGTGGTCCAATGAATCACATTTCCAGTTGCATCATGCAGATGGCAGAGTGAGAATTTGGCGGAAACAGCATGAAAGCATGCACCCTACATGCATGAGTACAGCCCTTCAAGCGGTGGGGGCAGTGTTATGGTTTGGGGCATGTTTTCCTGGCATGATTTGGGCCCTTTAATTCATGTGGAACAATGTCTGAATAGCACAACATACCTAAGTATCATTGTTGATCAATTTCATCCTATCATGTTGATGGCGTATCCCAATGGAGATGGCTTCTTCCAACAAGACAATGCGCCATGCCATGGTGCTTGTATTGTGCAGGAGTGGTTTCAAGACCATGAGGGAGACTTTACCTTGCTTAGGCAGCCCCCACAATCACCAGATCTCAATCCAATTGAGCATTTGTGGGACGAAGTTAAAAGAGCCATCAGGCAGCTGGTTCTACAACCATTAAATCTCACAGAACTGGACAGTGCTATTCATCAGGCATGGTGTCAGATTCCTCGCATCACCTTTCAACATCTGATGGAGTCAATGTCAAGAAGAATCGCTGCAGTATTGAAGGCAAAAGGTGGCCCAACGAAGTACCGATGGGTTGGTCATAATAATCTGGCCACTCAGTATATATATATATCTCCCAAGTTCAAAGGCTGTTAAATCACGTTGTTTACCCATATCTTCAGAAAAAAATCACTTCTTCTACTGTCATGGTAAACAACCTGCTTCGCTACTTATAATGGTCTGGCCCTCTAGCAACTTCAGTGCAAAATTATAGCTAATTTGCCTACAAACGTCAGGTGGTCATAATAATTTGGCCACTCAGTGTACATGATTTTTTAGAAAGAAAGAACAACATCCATGTGAATGAGTGTATCCAGAAGGAAATGAATACATCTTTGAATATATATTCACAGCAAAAACCTAAAATATACCTAGTCATGGTGGGATAAATTATGGAACAACAAGCATCTGGACTGCTATGAAGCCATACCACAGAATGACATAGAATCACACAGATTGATTAGAAATTATTTCACGTGTTTTTCAGGAGAGAAAGCAAGATTGAGAAAAGTATGTATACCATAGTCCATTAAAAACAACAACACACAAGCAACCCCATACATGTATGTATATGCACATGTATATTCATTAATATATGATTATATAAGAACTAGAGGCCTAGTGCACGAATTTGTGCACCAGTGGTGTCCCTCAGCCTGGCCTGTGGGATTGGGCCAAAACTGGCTCTTCAGCATTTTCCTAAGGGTCCCAGATTGTGAGAGGGCACAGGCCAGGGCTAAGGGACCCCACTGCTGCACAATCGGGGCCAGGGAGAGACACGGGAGGTTGGCCAGTCAGGGAGGGACTGCAGGGGGGTTCCAGGGCATGTCTGGCCCATCTTACTCAGTCCCAATTGGCCAGACCCCAGCAGCAAGCTAACCTACTGGTTGGAGCATCTGCCCCCTGGTGGTCAGTGCACATCATAGTGACTGTCCACTGGTCAACTGTCTGCCCCGTGGTGGTCAGTGCACATCATAGTGAGTGATTGAGCGGCCTTAGTATATCATTAGTATATTACGCTTTGATTCGTTGAAAGGCGGACCAGTCAACCGGAAACTTAGCATATTAGGCTTTTATTACATAGGATAGTATGAATATAAAATAATATTCCATACCTTATAGGGAAGAGCAACAAGGCAGCAAGGAAGAAATAAGTGGGGGGTGGAGAAGAATAAATACTGTACTAAGAAAGTCCCAACATATGATATAATTCCATTTATGTATGTACACCAAATTTTAAAGAAAATTGATAAAAACAAAGAGAAAAAGTTGTGGTAGATAGGATAGAATAGTGGTCGGCAAACTGCGGCTTTCGAGCCACATGTGGCTCTTTGGCCCCTTGAGTGTGGCTCTTCTACAAAATACCGACTTCTGTACATGGGCCACAAAGTTTCAATTGCACTGTACATGCGCGCCCGCACGTGGTATTTTGTGGAAGAGCCACACTCAAGGGGCCAAAGAGCCGCATGTGCCTCGCGAGCCGCAGTTTGCGGACCACTGGGATAGAGTGTTGGCCTGTGGATTAAAGGGTCCCGGATTCAATTCCAGCCAAGGGCATATGTCTGGGTTGCAGGCTTGATCCCCAGTGTGTTGTGTGCAGGAGGCAGCTGGTCAATGATTCTCATCATTGATGTTTCTATCTCTCCCTTCCTCTCTGAAATCAATAAAAAAATGGGAGATGGTAAATTGAAGAGTATTTCCCTGGATTCTTTTATTTAGCACATGGTCAGAAATGTGCTATGGTTGTTACAAGTCACTTGCATTTGGTGAGCAGGCAGATGCATATACTGAGTTTCTCTGAGAGTTAAAAGGAATCAGGAGTTTATAAGGCCTCCTGAGAATGGAAGAAAACCAGCTTTTCAGAAGAACCAGATGTAATTTTAATCTGAAATCTCATTGGCAGCTGGATTCTCAAAGGGCATGTAACTTTGTTCCTCCAATTTGAAATATGTTCCTGGTTCCCCACCTCTGATTTTTTTGTCTGTACGAAAATCCAGTATCATTTCCCATCTACATCATTGGAACTTGTATCCTTTGTTTGTGTCTGTAAGTGTCTTACCCTGTGTCATCATTGCACACATTAGAGAATTGCCTTCAGTCATTTATTTAGCAGTATCTATTGAATGCCTACCCCAGACTAGGCACTGTGCTAGGTACACTTTATGTGTAAATGTGTATTAGGGCAGCTTTTTTGTTGCTTCAGTACATCTACTCTCTGAAAAACTTCAAGACATCCTTGCCTACCTTTGTAATATTAATAGCTTCCTATAAAGCAATCCTACAATAGATGTGCTGGAGAAAGTGCTACTTGTAGTGAGGTAGAGTACCTTACACTGCATTCTGTACAATAATAAATACTATAGAAAGGTTCTAGTGCATTTGATGATATCTGGCCAGCTTATCCATAATAACTCTGACTTCATTGTGGAAGAAGGGCCTTCTATGCAAGGCATAAAATCCAATTGATTTTTTATGAAATAAGATGCTAAGAAGAAGAAATGCATTAAGTGTACCGTATCACAATAATCCCACTTTGTAAGCTAAATGTCTTTTGGAACATTGTTGAAAATGCTGTCACTATTCTGAGCATACATAAAAGAGCAAGATAAGGCCAATAATTAAAAAGTCAATACTATTCCTATTTAAAGATTTCTTTCCTCAATTAATAAAGCATTTTCTGCTCTCTGTCAGTTAAAAATAAAATCCAAAATAGCTTTATATGATATGATCAGACACAGAACAATATGTAAGTTATGTTGATTCTACAAAGTTTCTTTATGGAATTCTGGAGTTGCTGTTATCTTTAACTTCCATTTAAGATAACATAAAACCTATTATGTATATTTTAAAGGGATACATTTTTTGCTTGGGCAGCATTTATTGAATTGTTTTAAAGTTAGTTTATTTCAAAAGGCCTGGTTAGTTAAATTTCATAAATATTTATTAATAACTAGAGGCCCGGTGCACAGATCCCTCAGCCTGGCCTGTGACCTCTCACAATCCAGGACCTTGGGGGATGTTGGACTGCCAGTTTTGGTCCAGTCCCTGCAGGCCAGGCTGAGGGACCCCACCAGTGCAAGAATCCATGTACCGGGCCTCTAGTATGCATATAAGATCTTTGGTTAATTTCTTCCTGCCCTCCCCCCTCCCCCCTTCCCTCTGAGATTCATCAGTCTCTTCCATGTTTCCATGCCTGTGCATTGAGCATCCGCCCCCTGATGGTCAGTGTGCGTCATAGCTACTGGCTGGTCGGCTGGTCAGCCGGTTGACCGGTCACTTAGGCTTTTATATATATGTAGGCTAGAGGCCCAGTGCATGAAATTCATACACAGAGGGGGGGTTCCCTCAGCCCAGCCTGCACCCACTCCAATCGGGGACCCCTCGGGGGATGTCCAACTGCCAGTTTGGGCCCGATCCCTCAGGGTTGGTTGGACACCCCTCTCACAATCTGGAACTGCTGGCTCCTAACCACTCACCTGCCTGCTTGCCTGATTGCCCCTAACTCCTCTGCCTGCCTGCCTGATCACCCCTAACTGCCTCTGCCTGCCTGCCTGATCGCCCCTAACTGCCCTCCCCTACCAGCCTGATTGAGCCCCCCAACTGCTCTCCCCTGCTGGCCTGATCTTGCCCTCAACTGCCCTCCCCTGCCTGCCTGATCACCCCTAACTGCCCTCCCCTGCCAGTCTGATCTTGCCCCTGTCTCTGCCTGCCTGATCACCACTAACTGCCCTTCCCTGCAGGCCTGATCTTACCCCTAACTGCCCTCCTTTGCCAGCCAATTTGGTTCTGATTGGTCAGTTTCTATGCCAGTCAGTGTCAAAAGCTCTGCCTCATAGGCAGCCATTGGCTCCTCACAGTTGACCCATATTTGGTTCTGATTGGTCAGTTTCCATGCCAGTTAGTATCTCTGGGCCTATCAACAGGGCCTGATCAGAAAGGCGGGGCTGACCAGCAGCCCCTGGAGGCCTGGAGAGAAATGGAGGCATGGCTGTTGGCCAGGCCAGGAGAGAAGGAGAGGCAAGTTCTGATCAACAGCTGCCACAGAGGCTACGATCAGACCCTGCCTCTCTCTCTCTGCAGGCCTCTCTCCAGCCGATCTGCCCTAGGCAGACAGTGCTGATCCTGGTGCCTGCAGTGGCCCCAGTCAATGCTGGGTCGCCATGGCAACCCAGCACTGACTTCCGGTCTAATCAAGCCTTTGGTTGTAATCAGTCATTATGACCCTGGCTCTTTATTATATAGATGGTATATGAATGCAGACAGGAAAAGCAAACCATCTAAATTCTGGGACAGAAATACTTTATAGCTCTTTAAATCAGATAATTTGCAGTGCGTTTGGTTCAGTGTATTAATGTTTGCAACACTGGTTCCTAATCTTTTTTTTTCCTAACACACCTGAAGAATATAGTATATTCCTATCACTAATAAGGACATGTTGACAGTGTTTCAATGAGTTGGGGGAGTAGAGTAGTCTGAAAATCAACCAAATAATCAACTAACCAACCAAACTACATGAAAGAGATGATTCTAAAATGTTCTCCTGGCTAATATATTTGAGAGTAACTGCAAAAAAGATTCTTGGATCTAACAATATGAATTTTTATTTCTGGTGACCCTAGGTAAAGCGATAGACTGGTTTTGTCCCTGGAATCTAGGCGCTCAGTGAAAATATGATCAAATAAAAGAAGTAATGAAAGAGAAGCTTTTAAATATCCCTTATTTCCTATTATGGTAAAGCAGTATAGTATTTGGCCTTGGCATTTAATATATCTGTGTTAAATGGAACTTCCCAGAAGATTTTGAAAATCTATCTGGCAATATCTCATTTAACTAACATATACACATATCTTTTGACTCTATAATCCACCTCTGAAAATCTATCTCATTAATGTACCTCTTATATATCTAAAACAAAAAGGACCATGGACACTCCTTGTAATGCTCTTTATAAAAAGTAGAAACACACTGTTTGCATTTCCATCATTTGGAAATAAAATAGTGTACTTCTACACAATGGCATATTTATTCAGCTATTAAAAATCATAAATTACATTTAAACCAACTCACTTGGAGAGGTCTCCTCAAGATACTAAATTTTTTTTTAGTTGATTGATTTGAGAGAGAGAGAGAGAGGGAGAGAGAGAGAGAGACATTGATTTGTTGTTCCACTTATTCATGCATTCATCCGTTGATAGTTGTATATTCCCTGACTGGGAATCAAACAGGCAACTTGGCATATCGGGACAACACTTTAACCAACTGAGCTACCCAGCTAGGGCCTCAATATTTTTAAGTAGAAAAAACAATGACAATAAAAAATATTTCATTTAATTTTTTGCAAGATCCCCATATATCATTGCAAAGGATAATATAATGAAGAAATACAAAAGAGATAAACACATTTCTAACATGAATTACCTAGGACCTGTGAGTGAGGGGCAGTTATTTGGATGCAGGAGGAAAGTTAACAAAAGTAAAAATTAATGATCATTTAAAACAAAACCACTACATGTATAAATGCATGATATAATTTTATATATGTAAAAGTTTATCCATCTACCTAACTATCCATCCATCCTGCATAAAGTCATGCAAGAAAATTTGGTCACCACAATGTTGATAGTCATGGTAGAGTGGTACAATTATAGTATGCTTTACTTGCTTTCACTTTTTTATGTATTGTTTGACCTTTTTACATTGTTTATACTATTTGGATTTTTTACATTACCAAGGAAAAATATTAAAACTGTATTTATCTCCCCAAATTAAATGCTTAGTGTGAATTCCTTTCTGGCTCTCAAGAATAATAAAAATCTTAACCTTCTAACAAACCAAACAAAAAAGAACTAAATCAATCTACTTATTAGCTAACCAATTAAAAAAACACACACGGCTCTAGCCGGTTTGGCTCAGTGGATAGAGCGTCGGCCTGTGGATTTAAGGGGCTGGAAGAATTCAATCTCATCAAGGGCATGTAACTCGGGTGCAAGCTCCTCCTTGGCCCTGGCCCTGGTCAGGGCACGTGCAGGAGGCAACCAATCAATGTGTTTCTCTCACATTGATATTTCTCTCTGTCTTTCCCTCTCTCTTCCACTCTATAAAAATCAATGGAAAAATATCCTCGGGTCAGGATTAAAAGAACAAAAAACCTAGAAGTGGGATCACTGGGTCAAATGGGAGTTCCATTTTTAGATTTTTGAGGAAACACCATACTGTTCTCCTCAGTGGCTGCACAAGTCTGCGTTCCCACCAGCAGTGCAGGAGGGTTCCTTTTTCTCCACATCCTCGCCAGCACTTCTCATTTGTTGATTTGTTGATAGCCATTCTGACAGGTATGAAATGTTACCTCATTGTCATTTTGATTTGCATCTCTCAAATGATTAGTGACTTTGAGCATGTTTTCATATGTCTCCTGGCTTTCCTTATGTCTTCTTTTGAGAAGTATCTATTTAGGTCCCTTGCCTATTTTTTGATTGGGTTGTTAAGTTATATGAGTTCCCTGTAAATGTTGGAGATTAAACCCTTATAGGTGCTAACATTGGCAAATATGTTCTCCCATGCAGTGGGCTTTCTTGTTGTTGTTTTTTTTTTTTTTTGATGGTTTCTTTTGCTGTGCGTAAGCCTCTTATTTTGATGTAGTCCCATTTGTTTATTTTCTCTTTAGTTTCCATTGCTCTGAGCTGTAGCGGTGAAGATATTGCTTTGGTATATGTCTGAGATTTTGCTGCCTGTGGATTCCTCTAATATTTTTATGGTTTCCCATCTTATGTTTAAGTCCTTTATCCATTTTGAGTTTATTTTTGTGTATGGTGTAACTTGGTGGTCTAGTTTCATTTTTTTTTCATATATCTGTCCAATTTTCCTAACACCATTTATTGAAGAGACTGTCTTGACTCCATTGTATGTTCTTGCCTCCTTTGTCAAATATTTATTGAGCATAGTGGTTTGGGTCGATTTCTAGGTTCTCTATTCTATTCCATTGATCTAAATGTCTATTCTTGTGCCAGTACCAGGCAGTTTTGAGAACACTGGCTTTGTAATACAGCTTGATATCTGGTATTGAGATCCCTCCAACATTGTTCTTTTTTTTTCTCAGGATTGCTGCAGCTATTAGGGCCTTTTTTTTATTCCAGATGAATTTTTGGAGAGTTCGTTCTAGATCTGTGAAACATGCCATTGGTATTTTAATGGAGAGTGCATTGAATCTATAGATTGCTTTTGGTAGTATGGACATTTTAATGATGTTGATTCTACCAATCCATGAACACTGTATGTTCTCTTTTTTCAGTGTCCTGTAGTTTTTCATATACAGGTCTTTTACCTCCTTAGTTAAGTTTATTCCTAGGTATCTTAATTTTTTTGGTGTGATGGTAAATGAAATTTGTTTTTAGTCTCTCCTTTTGTAAGTTCACTATATACCAAGAAACTAGAAACACCAATCAGAAAGGATATATGCACCCCTATGTTCATAGCAGCACAATTTACAATAGCTAAGATTTAGAAACAGCCTAAGTGCTCATCAGCAGATGAGTGGATTAAAAATCTGTGGTATATCTACACAATGGAATACTACGCTGCGGTAAAAAAGAAGGAACTCTTACCATTTGCCACAGCATGGATGGAACTGGAGAGCATTATGCTAAGCGAAATAAGACAGAGAAAGATAAATATCACATTATCTCACTCATTTGTGGAATATAATGAACAACATAAACTGATGAACATAAACAGATCCAGAGACAGAGAAGCATCGATCAGATGCTCAAACCTCAGAGGGAAGGTAGGGGAGGGTGGGAGTAAGGAGGAGAGATCAACCAAAGGACTTGTATGAATGCATATAAGCCTAACCAATGGATACAGACACCAGGGGGGTGAGGGCATGAGTGGGGCGTGGGGGGCAATGGGGAGATAAGGACACATATGTAATACCTTAATCAATAAAGAAAAAAACAACCAAGAAAAACAACACAAAAATAAATATATATATGTAAGAGATATTTGACTTTGAAAACACGTTTTTCTCCTTTAATAGTGGTCTATTTTATTTTTTGTTTAAAATTTTAAAATGTTAAGGAGGCAGAAATAATTAAATAATAGCAGCTTAAGCTATTTCTTTAAAGCTATTCTCAACACAGAAAGAGGGTCCAGGTTGTTCTCATAACTCCTTTTCCTTAGATTTAAAGCTAAGGGAAGAAATGTTCTTTTCCCCCTTAAAAACCTTTTGAGAAAATCCCTCTAAGCCAAACTTAAAATTGGAGCACACTCCCATTTTATTCAACCTTCTCCTCAATGATGATCATTCCGTTTTCTTCTAGTCAGGGAAGATTTTTTTCTCTTTAGATTTGCTGGGACAAATGAACATCTCATTTATGGCAATGAGGTTAAAGGCTCTGACTCAGGCCCACCACCCGATGCAGGCCCCTTCAAGCAATATGAAGGCGGCACCACAGTACAGCAGAATTCTGAAATCAGGCAGGATGCGTTTCAAATCATCATGCCACGTCTCATGAGCTGTGTAACTTGGCAATTTATTTACTGTTCTGCAGTCTGTTTCTTTATCTATAAAGTGGGCACAACAACTCTTAGAGATACAGAAAAGCCTCAGTAAACTGTACCTATAAACACCGGCTTAGTTCCTGGTACTTCATAACCACTCAATATAATATATTAATGCTAGAGGCCCAATGCATGAAATTCATGCAAGAGTAGGCCTTCCTTCCCCCGGCTGCCAGCACCAGCTTCCCTCTGGCACCTGGGACCCAGGCTTCCCTCTGGCACCCAGGACCCGGTCTTTCCTCCCTCCGGCCGCCAGCAGGTACCTGGGACCCGGGCTTCCCTTGCAACCCCAGCTTCGTCCAGAAGGACGGAAGGACGTCGGGAAGGACGTCCAGTCTAATTAGCATATTATGCTTTTATTATTATAGATAATATTGTACTTCCCATGCATTAGAGAGCATGGGGGGAGCAGAATTGATTCAGGATGATGAAATACTTATATTTAAATGCATCTTCAATCTCTATGCCATGTGATCTTAGCTGTATCTTGCTCTTCCTTGTACATATATGAATTTGCAGAAGGAAAATATAAACAATATATTCTTTAAACAAGGATTCAGTGAAAATCATGATGATTCTGTTGAGTACTGAATCCTTAATCATCACTTGCATAGCAGAGAAAAAGCTTCAGTTCTTGCCAAATGCACGTTTATTGAAAAGAGGCCAACATTTACCACTGAAAAGATAAAATACTTGAAGAAGTAAAATGAAACAGAATTAATCTTGTGTATATTAAATATGTTTCTGGAAGTCATTTAATTTGTGAGTTGACCCTTAGGACTCTTAAATTGAGGGAGCGTACATGAGGAGTTGTCTTCCCTACTAAATTGCAAGTTGTTATAAACACTTGCAATTTTCCTTCAGAAACAACCACTAAAACAAACTATCAGCTGAATGTAGTTGTCACATTTCTTGAAAAGCATTAGCGAAAACTAAAATTATTTAGTATGTAGGAAGAAATGTCTTAATTAAAATGCTTATATCATATTTTTCTTAAAATAATTCCTATTTATTAAGGTGAAACTAAAGCAAAAGAAGAAAAACACTACTATTCCAAATGCACAATTAATAATTTGGTGCACTTTCTTCTATTCTTATTTTTTTCTAAGGCTAAAAATTGTTTTTGTAATCCTGCTATGTGGACATGTTATGTTTGTAACCTGATGAAACATTTTTTTATTGAGTAGTTAATTAAAATAGACATAGCATTAACTCAGTGACTTTGTATTTTCTCTACCCTTTGTGATCCAACGTTCTGTTTTCTGTTAGGCTTCAAAAACAATGTCTGAGTTTTAAAAAATCATATAGTCAGATGAGAAAATAATTTACCCATACTATATAAACAAATTTGACCTTTTCTCTGTAAATTTGACAACCTCTCATGCAATTCCTGAATTGGATGTTGCATTTGATTAATAACCATATTCAGGATTCAATATGTTATGGAGGAAATTTCTCATCATGCTTTTAAAGAAGATTAAAGAACTACTGTGTTAAATCTGTTTATTCTGTGGCAACGTGAAAGGTTACAGCAGAAAAGAAGTCTAGGTTAATTCTCTTATGTTCCTTTTCAGATATGGTTTCTTTTCATTAACCATCTGTGATGAAACATTTGGTCACTATCACCGGTAGGCATTAATTGCCAGGAAATACATATTTAAATAGCTCATATTTTAGAGCACTTTAGTGATCACAGGATTTTAAACAGTATCTACTTTAGATTAAGATGTCAGAGTATCAAAACTTCTGAAGTGTGATGTGAAATAGCTCATATGCTAGACAAGCATAATCTCAATTGAAAGTTGTTACATAATCATGGCTGTTTTCCTCATGCTTGAGCGATACTTCTTAATATTCAATTAAGAAACCTAGTTACTAGGTTCAGATGCTGATCCAAATCTCAAAGTAAGCTTCATTCATTTGACCCTTGTAACACACTAGCTTTTATTTTATTTGAGCTTGTGTTTTATCCAATTGCTGCAACCAGGGAACCTAACCTAACTTACGCCACTACCACCAACCACCACCAGCAGCATTATCATCATCATAATCATTAGCATCATTGACTATTGAGAGATGATCAGTTCTGATAAAAGCTTAGTAAATTTCTGTGGGATATTGATTTTTTTTTTGAAGGGATAAAACTCAGAGAACCTTTTACCTACATAAATCTTTTTATTTGCTACTATAAATAAGAACTAATCATAGATGCAAAGAATTAATAAACACAGGAGACTAGATTGTATGTTTCAAACTTACTTTGGAGACCTGATGGAATGCTTTAGTGTAGAAGTGGATTAAAGTTTTTGAAAAAATTTATCTTTACTGTTGATTGACCTTTTTGATACTTTATATGGCTTTATTTCCCAACTCTGTGGAAACTCATCTAATGGTATAGGTTTTGAGGTTTTGAATGAAACACTCCTAATTTTTTCCAAGAATATGAAATAAAAAATATTTTCATGATTTATCAGTCTCTAGTTGCCGTAATGTAGCTCTTTTCAGTGAAGACATGCAATTTCTATAGCACTGGTCAGCTGCTCTGAATCAATCCTGAGAAATTTGCTAAGAGTGGTTTTCACTGGATCCATGTGGCTCTTCCTAGTGATTTTTCCCCCCTTAACCTCTCATGATGAGTTTGAATGAAAGAAAGCATGAAAACATGACACTTGTTCCTATGCACTATTCCTTATAACTGTTCTTCACTTGTGTGAGATGGACTCCCTGATGCTACTGTAAAGATTGCTAGAGTGGGCAGAAGAGGGAAGCTTGTCAGGGTGGAGCAGCCCTGTCCAGTAGAACCGTCTGTGCTAGTGGAAATGTGCTCTTCCCGGACTGTTCAGTGTGGTAGCCACTAGCATGGATGGCTCTGAGCACTTGGAATGTAGCGAGAGCCACTGAGCTACTGTATATTAGACAGGGCTGGTCTAGAAAGCCACTGCTGCTGTTGCCCCCACTGCTAGTGAATTTTATTTAACATCTTTTCCAAATCTATTTACAAATTGCAAATAGTTTTAGGTGTACTATGTTTATCTACACTGGATAAAGGATAACATGTCAGACATCACTCAAGTACTTTTTCTTTGCCTCATCTCCTAGTTACCTCATCTTTTAACATGAAAATAGAGACTATTTCTCACATTAGTATTGATGTACATTTATTCAATTATTGGATAGATATAAGAAAAGCAATCATGAAAATGTTGAAACAAAAACTTATCAAATTTTTGATAGAAAAGAACAGAGTTCTCTTTTCAAATGATTTTACTCAGAAAATTATATAGAACTAATTTCTTTTTCTTGTCCTTTTCCTGTCATTCTCGTATTGCTCCTTTAATATTAGATATTTTATATAAATTATTATCAGTACAAGTACCATTTTAAATTACTAGCAATTAGTTGCAAATTTTTCAGTTTAATTTAGACATGCTATTTTGGAATTTCACCATCACTTAAACATTTAAATATATTTTTCCTCAAGTGAGAGATGTTTTTCTAGGCACAATAAACTCTATCTTTGCAATATCTTCCACTATTATATTGACATCTCAGCTATATTTTGCTATTCAAATTATTCTTTTCTGAGGTTCTTTTTGCCGAACGTTTCACATTGCCTTTGAATTTGTGATCACATCATGGACCGCTTATCTAGATTATCCTCAGCCTTTTTCTCTTGTGTCTAAAGCACTCCTAGGTGTTGAACAACAGGAAGTAAAAAAATGTTTGAGCGCCTTCTGTTCACCCAGAAACAAGCACTATGAATGCTGTAAAGGCACTGATAAATACACAGTTTCTAAATTTAACCCAGTGTTATAATGTGCACAAAGCAGTACCACTGGGCCACTCTTCGTATGGACTAATCTACTGACAATGTTTAAGTTAGGCCCTGGAAAAACCAATAGAACCCTTTTAAGTGATTGGGTTCAAAGTGCAGTTTTATGTGCTCAGAAACCATATCTCTGTGGAAATGAACAAAGCCACAAGATCCAATTAATTGACCACTTTCTTAGACATTGCCCTAAACTAAGGTTGGGCAAATTTTGGCCTCTTCATTAATATAATGTGATTCTACTACAAATGCTTTGCTCCATAATTGAATCTCTCTTTGGTTAGGTGTAGTGTTCACATTTAAATTTTGTATGTTATTCTTCCAACCTTTTTTTCATTATTTTTAAATATTTCAATTGTTTCTATCCTACATTATAACATACCAGTCAACCAACATTAAATGATGTATATAGCATCTTCTTTATACATTTAATAATCTTCTTTTTGTGTGATTGTCAAAAAGAAAAAAATGGTCCAATTATATTCATTGACGTTAGAGACATAGTGAAGTGGACGGATATAGAATGAGCTAAATTAGTGCAATATATGCACTCTTTGAGACTACTTCGCAGGATTTTTCTCTTTATTTTTTGTTCAAGAAAAAACACACCTATAAATCTTTGAATATTACTGTTGTATTCACATTTTTCATTCTTACTATACTGTATTTCAGAGAAAACATTTAGCATTGCATATTGTGTAGAAATGAAATTCCTACCTGGGGTATGACCATGCTGTCAGAAACATAGTACAGTAAGTGTTTAGAATCATCTGTTTTTTTCATTTTTCAGAAAGAAATGACAACATAAATGTGACCCCACAACAAAGAACCCAAAAGAATACAAATTTAGCTTAAGTAATGACCTCATCTCCATTTGTATGTAATTTTGACACCTACCTCCTTGTATGCTGTCTGGTTTCAAAATGATTTCTTAAAAAAAAATTCTGGGGCGATTATTTGAAATACCAATATGGCTATGTTTGCAAGTGAGCTCATGTATCAGACTATTTACAGATGTTCTCCTAATAGAGTACTCAAAATTCTAAGTACAGTTTAGAAATTCCTAGGGGTATAATTTAGGTGCTATTTGACAATTTACCAAGGATGGAACAAATCTTGCTTAAGCAAACACTGCCCCCTCATATGTTTCAATATCATGAACAAAAGAACTAAACAAAGTTATCGTACAAAATGTTTCATATATAGATTTTATAAATTATGCTTTTGATTTTAGTATGAATAACCATCAAGTAAGAAAAATTCTAAAATCAAATGTGCATATATAATTGATATTATGCATTTTTTACATAAAACAATCTTAATATTATACATATTTTCTAATTTTTTTCATTCATTCAATATAGTAGTGATATCAGATAAAGTGTGTGTGGGGGGGTCCTCTTCCCCACTGGGTGCTGCTGAGGGTGGACTTATGATATCCCAAGAAAAATAATTTTCTGAGTCTCGCATGGAAAAACAAGCGATTTTTATTTGCGTGGAATTAAATCCCTGTTTCCGTAGTTCCATTTCCCTTAGTCCAGTCATAGAAGAAGTTTAGTCTGGGTTTCAATAAAGCTAGAAGCAAAGCCAGTGTCCAGCGTTTCCTTTCCACATTGTGACAGATCCAGTTCAACATCAGGCTAATTGTAGTCCATTTGTCCACTGTGTGTGGAGTCCACATGGCCAGGAAGCCAAGTGTGAGCCATGAGCCAAGCATGCCAAGAGGAACCCAGACCATCCAAGAACACAAGAGAGTGAGCTTCTTTGTTCAGGGAATTAAGTATCCCAAATCTTCGAGGTTTGTAGTGGCTACACCCATCTGGTCAACCATCTCTGTCCCCAGGTGTGACTGACAGTCAAGTCAACCTGTCACTCCAGCTTTACTGGGCAATGTGTCTATCTTCCCTTTGTCCAGTCCTCTTCCCCCAGTGTTTTTCTGGGAACATACCCATAATGTTTGGCCTTCCCTTTGCTCCTTTCCTATCCTATATAATAAAGAGCTAATATGCTAATTAGGCCGAACAGCAGAATGACCGTCGGACATCCTTCTAGATGACCATCCAGATGACCTTCTGGATGAAGCCAGGGCTGCGAGGGCCTGCGAGGGCCAGCTGAGGCAGCCGGGGCTGCGAGGGCCGAGCTCCTTGCATGAATTTCATGCATTGGGCCTCTACTTATTAATAATTAGCTAACTGCAATGGTATCATTCACACAAGCATGTCTTTTCATGCAATTTTGCCATATGCAAGAAACCGAAAGTTATTACTTTGGTATGCCATTGCTGGTTGAGAGAGAGAGAGAGAGAGAGAGAGAGAGAGAGAGAGAGAGATCATGGAAATATACACCTCATTAGTCATTTAAACCTAGTATTTAACAGTATCATCCATAGCGCTGAGAAAAATACTATTGAATTTCTGTTTAGTGATATCTGGCCTGTTTTTGAGACATCAGCTTGCTTAACAAATTCCCTTTGAGTAAGTGCTTTAAGAAGATGGCTGCATTTAGTCAAGGAACAAGTAGGAATGCCCCTAGTTTGACATTTGTCTGTACAGGTTATTCTTAAAAATTTTGCAGCTGTTCTTACTTTTCCATAGACCAACAGAGAGACTCCCACAGTTACTTCCCACAGGAAACTGTTCCCCAGAGACTGCTCTTGAGAAGAGGAGAATATGTGAAACTCCTCAGCTAAAGTTCACGTAGCTTCTTTCAAGGAAGACGTGAGATGTGTGAACTAAGGCAACAGTTTAAAATCCACTTCGAAAATCTAGATTTAAAAATGCAAATAATCGAATAAAGTGGTTATTAATAAGATACAATGATTTTGGCTAAGTACAGATGGAAAAAATAATATATAGAAGAGTTATATAAATTTATGATTTTCTTATATAAAAATGCACACAGCTAACTTTTACGAGCATTTGTAAATTTAAAAGCTGTGCTTTCTGGCACGATTAAATTTATTTTTCTGAAATGCATGTTCTAAGAAAAGAATCTTATGCTTAAAAGAAGTTAACCTTAAAACTTTCTGAATTTTAGAATGATGTGCAAAATGTCATATGATTGATGGATGTTTTTGTATTACAAGAGAATAGCAGTACGCCTTTTGTGATTAAAAATAGTCATCAGCTTTAGTCTGGTATTTGGTGACTTTGTCATTGAGTAGGAGCTGGATGAGGTGCTAATAGGTGAGATGAGAGGCTCAGGGGGTGCTGGTAGCCCCTATGTTACGGTAAGTGACAGGATACCCAGGAAAAGCAATTAAATTTGCCTTTGTCTCTCTGTTCCCATGTGAAGTGAATATAGATACCTGTGCAGAATACTGAGGTTGCATACTGAACTATGAGCTACTTAGGCCATAGCAGCTTCTCAGTGACAGAAAAGAGAAATTCCAGGTCTCCACAGGAGAAAAAGGCAGTGGATCGTGATTTAAATACCAACAAGATGAAAATGGGTGTTAGTTTTATTAGTGGTAATACTTATTACTGCAGAAGTGCTTAGCAAATGAGTATCAGTTAAAGAATAGGACAGCAAAAAAGGGCATATGCCTTTAACTGTCTAGTCATTTTGCTGAAAAGCTGAAATAATCCTCAGGTGAATATATCAGTTGTAAGTCACTCTGTTAAATCAGCTGCTTTCACCAACTGTGACACTATTCAGGAGTTTAGAGGAAAAGGCCTTGCTTTGCCTCAGGCCACGCTTCTATTCTTTTTGCTTAATGTGGAGATGAGAGAAGAGATGGAATCTCAGGTGAAACCTCCAGGAGAAAATGCCCTTGTGCATTACAACTTATTTTTCTGGTCTCAGAGAATCTAAAATAGATTAGTTTTGGTGTCCTCCTGGTTTCAGCTTGGTTGGCCGGCTCCTTGTGAGCAAGGGGGCTGCATTAGTTTCTGAATTGAAGCATTTATGCTGTGATACACAGTTTTCTCTATGAACAATTTGCTAAGCTGTTTAAAAATCACAAAAGAAGAAAGGGACATAAAATGTACCATTAAGTCATTCCATGAGATTTACAAAGGCTTTAATGAGTTAGAAATGGATGAAAAAGCCTTTTTTGATTCATTAAAGATATCCATCTGATTAGAAGAGATTTTCATCACCTTATCAGCTAATCCGATAAATTGACTATCCATTTCAAAATGACTCCAATTGGATTCGTGTCCATCAGAAAGATTTTTCTGAAAACCCCAGAGTATTGTAAAAAATTGAAAATTATTATCAAATTGCCACTGGAAAAAAATTATCAGATCATGATAAATCTAGAGGATTAGGAGGGGGGGAAATGCCCTGAGCTGAAAGGTTACACAAATCAGAGTTCAGCCTACATAGTTCTCTTCAAGATTATTATTTATCCGGGGTGGGGAAGGTGTGGGTGGGGTGGGGGGGGAGGACCCTAGGAGAAAAATCAGTCTTTTGGTAGCTAAAGTAGAACTGTTTTATAAGGAGGTTGTTTGGCATGTTTTTTGCTAACCCCATACAGACCTTGAAAAACTAACATGGCTTTGTAGATCTGGAAAATATTTTAAAATGCCATACCAATGAGATAGCTAATGTATGGAACCAGCTAATCAAATTTCCAGTTTTTGGCTGGTGTATGCCCCAGTGTAACAAAGTAAGATTAATGGGGTGTTAAAAGTCTGTGTGGACTTGTCAGTTTTCTGCTGCAAATAGGGTTAATTTCATCCAAATGTAGAAATTTTAAAAAATTAATGTGAGTGAACCAAAGCTTTATATTTGTCTTTGCTTTAAAGAAACTTATGTTTGCAGGACCAGTCCTATCCATACTTGCCTGGCTAATGGAGAAAGCTGAGGGAGGGAAGAAATGCTTTTTAGGGAATAGAGTATCATGAGGTCAGCTACAATGGAGAAATGCCAGATGTTGAAATTTAGAAGTAGATAATTTTACCTATCGGACTAGCCAAAAGCATTTATTCTGGGCCAATATCTGATACTACCCAGGAAGACAGGCCTCCTTTATCTTTCCTCAAAATCACTCTTTACATAGTCTCCACAGGAAAACTGGGGTGAAGATATTTTGCCCTTTGTGGAATACTTTGGGTAATAAGAAGGAGTCTTCATAAACCATTGCCAGCATTTTAACAAACTGGATGTCATCCATATATTTGTCTACATAATGCCAAACACTTGGATGCTTGGAAACATCCAGATGTCTGATTTCCTTTTCAACTTGTCATTCAAATGGTACAGACTGAGACTATGTCTCCATGTAGTTTGAATTGGGTGCTGGTTGGAGAGGCAAGGGGCGAACAGAATTTCAAGAACACTTTTTTTATTGCTCCATCTATTTTGTTTCCCCTGAGATAACTTTGACTTAAGTCACAGAAGCACACATTTTTAGGATCCCCAAAAGAAGTAAAATGCTTACACTGAAACAGAAATCTTCATAGCCTTAAAAAATAGGCATGCATTTAGGATAATGTACGGAACTGGTATGAGATGGTCTCTAGAACCTCAGCCAGTTGGCATTGGCTTTGGCACCCTGAGAAAAAAGGGTAACAAAGGACTGGCTTTAGAAGAACACAGTTTATAGTGGTATGATTTAAAGAGCGCCAAGAATGATACCTCTCATCAACTACCTCTCACATCTGGACAAAATATCTTTTCATTTTGCCTTATTTTCTATAGGTTATTCCTAGAGAAACATTAATTTGTAGTAATAAACATCCTCTTTTAAAGTCTAATCTCCTCTTCTCCAATGGAGGGGTTATGAAATATATATTTGCTAAAAATGCATTTAATAAGACTCAAGGTCCTCCCATCTGAGACCTTTATTCCAGGGAGGGGGTGGTGGGAGGTAAGGAAGATTGGATAGAGCAAAGCACTCTGCAAGACAGGCCAGACCTGAGTGGGAGGTGACTAAGAACAACAAAGAAAGGTGGAGTCGGGGAGCTCCACCACAAAGAAGTTGCAAACACAAAGAAGACTCCCCTTGGCTGCGATCTCATTGTCTATGGGAGCATCTGCGGGTCGGGCGCCTGGCCTTAAGTTGCATTGTGTTGATCATTTGTATGCCCCAGTGCTTTCCACAGCACATAGCCTATAGTAGACGCTCAGGAAATAATTAAAAGCTAATCAATAAATGAAAAAAGGTCTGCAGGCTCAAAGTTACATTTCAAAGACTGGAGGCTCAGAGGAATTTCAGGAAGTCACATAGCTCAGCTTGTCTACAGCTAACACTTAGACCACACCAAGAAAGAGCTTTCAATAATTTTCTTTTTAGAAATCCCCACATCCTTTCCTCAAAGCATACTTCAGTTTCATTTAAAAAATATATATATCTTAAAACCTTCCTTCTATGATTCAAGATCATTTTCCTTCTTAACAGAAGCAAAGGTATTCATATGAATATATCTTTTAACTTTTCCAAGAGCTTCCAGGCACACTTACCCCTTCTCTCCAGAACAAACTGCTTGGGAAACAGGGCAAGGCTCACTGTCTTTATGTTAGCTTAACTTATTCAACATTTCTGCATCTTAGCTTCTCATTTTAAACCTTCTCATGAGAATGGTTTGTAGAAGCTTCCAGCTAAGTGAGGGCAAACAGCAGTTTCCCAACTCTTCTTCCTTAAAAAGAGAGCTAAGGTACGTAGAGATTGGGGGATTTTCTCAATAGTCTAAATGACGGCAGACCGAACACAAGGATTCCATTCACTTTCATCAGATAACAATGTCTCATGGGCTCCGGGCAGTACCTGTGATTTTTGTATACTCACTTAGGGTTTGGCTTTTGACAAGTGACCCCCATACCTTCTAAGCGTTTCTATGTGGGGAAGGATTTTAAAAAATCACCTTGATTCTTACTTATGAACTTTTTCATAGTTTTCTAAAATAGCTTTGGTTGTAGGATAAGCCCCGAGGCTAAATTCATTCTGATAACAAAACCAGGAATAGCTAATGGCTTTGTTAGGTCTTTCTCTGTATACCAGGTTAACCCTTTTTGAAAATGATGAGTTTCAGGGAAGTTGTAAAGTAAATGCAGGTAAAGCAATTCTGATTTTCCTATTGTCCAATTTCCTCTATTACCATGGAAAATATTACCTGAAAGATTAATTGGAAACTTGTGGTTTGGAAATAACACTATTTACATTTTAGAAGTGTCAAATAAAGTAAACCTCTGAGTTGCAAAAAGCTACAGTTTTATACAAGACAAAAATAGTCCATGCACATTAAGTTTATATTATTTAGAAAATTAAAGTACCAGGAAGGGACACTAGTCCAGGGATGGATTTGCTGCTATGTCAGGGGTCTGCGGGTGTGCTTGGGGGTCTCCTCAAAATCCAGCTCGAAGAGAAAACAGCCACAACCACATGAGGAAGTCAGTTAATATACGTGTGGTACAAGCTGACAGAACAAATTGACAACATTTCCCAGGCTGGAAGAGGCTGGCCAGCCGGTCTCACTTGCCAGGATAGGCATCCCACCTTAGGCTTGAGTCCTTTTTCCTGTTCTTTCTGAGTGAACTCTAACAGCGATGCTTCACACAGTATGAGCATTCCAAACTCCGGTTTACCTCAGCCCTGGGCCCTCAGCCTTCACAGGAGTTGCAGCCTTGGAAAAAGTCAGAGAAGTCCTAGTTGGTTATTCTCCTAATTTGTCTCACCTACCGTGGAGGCTCTTTTTATACATGTCCCTAAACGTGACAACTCTGAAAGGTGGTGCTAGTTTTCCTTGTATTTTGATGAGAACATTGGGATTCAGAGACGTTAAGTAATGTATTCCCAGAAACACAGAAAGTGGCAGAGTCAGGAATTATACCCTGATTTCCCCAGCTCCTGGGACCGCATGGTCCTCGAGGAATGGCAGCACCAGGAATCCGGGGTCAAAGCAGAAACAGCAGCTACTCCAGGCTGTGTCTGTTCATCGTAGAGGGAGCCCGCTCTCTGTCTGCCTCAGATTATTTTTATAGTCGGGATAAACAAATAGTTTAGTTTTTTCCTTTTATAGTTTTTATGAGCTAAGTACATTAAACTCCAAAGGCAATCCTATCTATACCTGTCTAGAGTATGAGAGAAAAAGCTCAACTTTTGACTTTCGGCAGATCCCGATTGGAAGCTCCATCTTGATTAAGTGACATGAGGTCAGCTACTTACTGTCTTTGTGTTTTAGTTCCTTCAGGAAAAATGTGATGAAACCTCTTGCACAGAGTGGTTATGAGCAAAAAAGAACATTATAGGAAAAGGTCCAATGCATGGCATATAATAAAAACCAAATCAGTTATGGTATTGTACTATTATAAGTTTGATATTAATTGCTACTAATGATAGCAGAAATAATGACTCATTACTGTATCCTAAGTGATGTGTTGTTTTTCTTCCCTACAAGACAAGCTTTCCTAAAAGCACAATAACTAGTTAATTCATTATTTGTAATAATAATTATGTTTGCTTGTAGGGCCAGGTATTCAACTCTTTACCTGCCCTGTGAAGAGTTTTGTGTGTCTATTGACATCCTATTACCCAGACTGTTAATTCTGTAAAACACAGTGGGCTGAATTTAATTGTAAAACACAACTCTTATTTTCCTCATAAAGAAATACCAAGTTTGCTTACAAAATAGTGACAGTGCAACCTGGTGAATATAAAAATCATTAGCCATATTGGATTAATGATTTTACTAATTTTAGTAATATTTGAAGAATGATTCTCAGTGACTGCCTCTTACTACTAAATGTAATAGTTGGCTAATAATATACCAACTGTTAAATATCAACTTTGTCAAAAAATGCAAATGAAATGACACAGTCAACAGGGAACTGTTATGACATTAAAATGCTGGTTCTGCTACTACTAACGGTGGACCGATGTCCCACCATCTCCTTTGTTTCCCCTCTCTTTGCTAGTGGGCCTCGCCTTCCCTGTCACATTCTCCAATGCAGAAAAGCCCCACTGTTTCAGCTACAGTCCTTTTGATGGGAAATCATGTCAAGGCCAGGAGATATACAAGAGTATGCATCTTAAAATCTCAACACTGAAAAGTATTCTTCTAGTGCTTGCTTGTTGGCATGCCCGTAAAATGATTTGCTGTTTCAGCAACTTGTAGGGTTTGTGAAACGGTGGTATAAAACCATCAGTTATCACATGGTAATATCCTTTTATTAGCCAGTGAAATATATCAAGACATTTCATGACAACCGACAATGCCAGATGCTATTATTGGCTTAATGGTTATTACATTTTCACTTTCTTCAACTGAGTTCTTTCTGCATGCTTACTTTTCCTTTTGTGTAAAGCACTTTTCAAATGTGTGGGAGCATCCCAACTTTTCAACATCTATTTTAATATACATATATTTATGGGCACTCGGTTGGCTTTTCTTTTTTTTTTTTTAAATATATTTTATTGAATTTTTACAGAGAGGAAGGGAGAGGGATAGAGAGTTAGAAACATCAATGAGAGAGAAACATTGATCAGCTGCCTCCTGCACACTCCCCACTGGGTATGTGTCCACAACCAAGGTACATGCCCTTGACTGGAATCCAACCTGGGACCCTTGAGTCCACAGGCCGACGCTTTATCCACTGAGCCAAACCGGTCAGGGCTTGGTTGGCTTTTCAAGTTTCCCTCATAGGTGTTCTTTGCAGTGCAGGCACTCCCCAAGCAATGACCACCTGGCTTGTAAACAACTGTATTTGCACTGCTTGCTGGTGAGCCCTTCTCTTCTGCCCTTTAAATACTGACCCTCTCATCCTCAGCCTGCTTCTGACTTCCGAAATACATTTTCTTTAGAGGATGCTGTGTTTGTGTGGCCGGTACATGGAATGATTTGAATCAATCTTTGCTAGTTCATGATTATTTTGGTCTATTTTTTCTTTTTATCCACTTCAGATCACAGTCAATACCACTTTGGGCATTTTTTCATCTCATACAGCCATACTTTCATTTTAACTCATCTTCTCCCATGTCTTGTAATTCTTGCCTGTTGTTTCTCTTCTGACTTTTTGTGCTTTCCTTCCTGTGTGCCTCAACTGTGAGCGCACAAATGACTCTAATCAAAGCTAAAGGTGAGTGGGTATACCACTATCAAGGAAATATACATCAGAATTGATCTATAAAATCTTGCAAGCCCTGGAAACTATCTTGAGGTTTCTTTCAGAATTTTAAAAAACTCTCTTCAGATTTCTTTCAGAATTTTTAAAAACTCTCAACCTACTTATTTCCCTCAAGGTCTGGGATATAATTATTTTTGTTTCCTCCAATTTTGTGTTCTCTGCTTACCCTTTTTGCTCTAATTTTCATATGTCTAATCTTTCAAGTAAGCATGGACTTTTTAGGTCTGTGTGGAGACCAAAGCAAGTAAGTATTTGGTTGTTACTATGAAATGATTTTTTTAAAATATGTTTTTATTGATTTTTAGATAGAGAGGAAGGGAGGGGGTGGGAGAGAGATAGAAACATCGATAAGAGAGAAACATTGAGCATGTGCCTTGATGGGGAATCAAACCCGTGACCTCTTGGTGCATGGAACAGTGCTCAACCACTGAGCCACACTGTCTGGAAAAGCAAGTAATTTTGGAGGTTGTAAACAAATGGCTCCCTAATAAAACTTGAGAATATGTGAAGCTGCTCTATTTTGTTGGTTGGTGGGCAGAAAGTAGTCCACCCCAACTGATGCTAAGCACAGGGAGGCAAACAATAGCAGCAGGGCAGTGTTCTGGGCAGCATGTTAGGTATTTCTAGAATGTCACACTGAAGTTGTCTTTGTCTGTGAGAGCTGATGATAACTGAGAAGTGGATAGCTGACAGGTATGTGTTCATTGGCATCTCTCCTTCCTCCTCACTTGCCCCTATGAACCTACTCTGACTCAGTGTGTAGATACCTTTGGCACTACTTGGACATTACAAAGGTTCTACATCAGGCTGGCAATTGCAGGGCATAACAGGTTTGTCCTACCCACACCAGAAAAGTTCTACAGAAAAATTTCCCCTAAGTGCTGAGATAAATTTTCCCTTGACCTTAGAGCATGAGAATGGGAAAGACATATATCTCATAGTTCATTTTATTAAAATGTGATGGTTTTGCCCTGGCTGGTTGCTCAATGGATAGAGCATCAGCCTGTGGACTGAGGGTCCCCAGTTTGATTCTGGTCAAGGGCGCATACCCGGGTTTCGGGCTTGATCCCCAGTAGGGGGCTTGAGGGAGGCAGCCAATCAATGATTCTCTCTCATTGATATTTTTATCTCTCTCTACCTCTCCCTTCCTCTCTGAAATCAATAAAAATGTATTTTTTAAAAAATGTGATGGTTTTTGGGATGGGGAGGGTGAGGTTCTGATCTAAAACGAAAAAAAAAAAAGAAGATAACAAAATAAGAATAACACTTTATGTGACAATTTACATTTTATTATTATACACATAACTCATGTAATTTCCTTCACATTTCTGAGATAGGTAGGGTAGGAACTATCCTACTCATTGTAGAGGTGAAGAAACTGAGAGCTGAGGAATTTAAATTGGTTTCTTAAGGTTATATGGCTAGGTAGGTTTAACAGAAGTTGGAATTGAGGGAGATTACAGGTTGGAAACACAGAAAAGAATGGAGAGTCTATCTCAAATATTTATAAATTGTTTAATTTTTAGCAAAACAATTGAGATTTGCCAATAACTATGAAAACCAGTATTTCTGATAAGTAATTTATAAGAGCCCCATGATAGCTCTTTAAGACATACTTAAGTTGTTTTTTTATTATGTTTGAAATTCCATAAATTGAAAGTGAGATGCAGTCCCAAGGTTTAAGACTTATCTTAAATGTAGAACCTGAAAGATTTGAGGTAAATTTAGAACCCTAGAGATTGGGACCTCCCCACAAAGGACTACTTTCACGTCTGGAAAAGAAGAGCTATTTTTGGAATATAAATGATTAGAAATCAAACATGATGGAGGACCCTCTCTGCTAAATGTTAAATATTCAGGTCCTCTTGATGACCCAGTGTAATTCATGGTTAGACCAGACTGCCTAACATCTTTTTAGTGAGACCAATGATAAACTAAAAGCATGGTTCCAGGTGAATTAAAATATATACTTTTTGTAAAGAATGAAGGTCTTTTGATAATCAGAAAAAAATCAGAGAGAGGGAAAATGACATCTTTTGTGAATCTTTCCTAGTGTCTATTCAGTCTCCTTGATGAATTCTATTATCACAAAAATGACCTTTCCAGTTCATATCTCTTTTGAGGCTAATGCAATTCTTCTCCATTCTGTTATAATGAAAGTATTACATGGATAACTATCCAGCATTATCTTCTAGAAGGAGAACTAATTTGGGAAAGAAATGAAGTACTTTAATATAATATCAGATCTCTCTCTTGCTCCCCCCACCCCTTATTTTTATCCATGTAGAGACCTGCTGGATAGAATTAAGCAAGTTCATGTATATGGTAAATACACTGAGCTCCCTACCTAATGCAAAAGTAATTTTTATTATTATATTAGGGAACACGTGTTATGAATGTTTAAAAAACAGAGTCTCAGATAAATTTAGAGGCATAAGTCAGTGAAATATGCTGCAGACACCTTTCTGTTGATTTTTCTTTTTTGGGAGATGAGTAAATGGAAAGTATTAAGATCTGTGGCACACTTCCTAGATGCAAGTTTCAAACATGTACTACCTGTCTCTACCTGTGAGAAGCGTCAATATGGGCTAGAATAGCATAAACACTAATTATGTGCTCTTGTTAATTGCATGTTTCTTTGAAGTGGTAGCAAAATGCAAGCTAGTGTATGGTGGAAGGAGCTGGGAATAATGATGGGAAGCTTCCTCAGACAGGTTGGTGCATGCAGAAAGGTAAAGTTTTTGGTGAGCTAGAGTGTCTCCCCCTTGAGAAAATAACCCTGGTTTTCAGTACTATCTGAAGAAATCGTTTCTCTGAGGAATATAATTGATGGCGGTATATTGACCAGCGAGCATATAGTGCAGAGATCAATAGCCAGGTGACATGGTTTGAAGTCAGGCCTGTCACACCCTTTGCAGGGGGCCAATTAAATGAATATATAAATCCCTGCTTGTTCTGTATGATAATAAATGTCTTAGTGTAATTCTTCAGAAGAGGTAAAACACTTTGTAAAAATGCCTCTACTATTACACTCCCTATGAGACAATTAGCTGGCAGAGATTTTAATTGCTGTGTTGTGGATGTGGAAATAGAGGCTCGGAGATCTTAAGCAGTTTACCTAAGTCATAAGTGTGGGCTACAACAATGCAAATTAAGTTAGAAGTTTGGAAAGTAGAAAGCAACTCGATAGAATGAGAAGTCAATTTAGTTACCCAAACCTATATTAACACTGAAGTCAATGGTTTTCATTGGTTACTATGTCCCAAATTTTGCTGAATTTAGATATTAATTAACTTCATGTAATTATACAAGTTTTCAATATTTTGATAATGAGTGTAATATTAAGGAAATAGAAAGTGAAAGCCTCATTTTTTTTCTATAACTGTCAAAAATAACAGGAGTGAGTCAGGTTTCTCTCCCAATCTGTTGTATCAATATCCTGGGTTACACTGTGGACTTACTCAGTGAACCTATTATTAAAAGTAAATATTTACTTCTCCATTTGATGTTGTCTCCTTTTTTATGCAATTCTGAATATTATTTTGTTTTCCTTCTGCACTTTTCACTGCTATGCGCACCCCCCACCCCCCGCCCCTTTAAACTTTTGCTTGCACATTTTACTTCTGCTCTAGCATGGCGACATTAAACTCTAGCCACCCAGTAGCACTGCCTTTCACATCCCTTACAAAGGGGCACGCTTTCTTTGGCTGGAATGCTGCAGGTTTGGGATTTGTAGATCAGAGCCTGACTCTTAACTCAGTCCTCCAACTCTTAATATACACTTTTCATCTATACCATCCTTGACACCACACAGACATCCCATGTTGAAATCTTTTACAGAGTCTCGACCTGTCTGCTAGACTAAACAGAGACAAGGAAACAGGTAATGACAGGATTGAAACATGGTTTGGGGATCTTGGGAGGAAAAAGGAAAGTAAAAAAAAAAAATTTGATGAACAACATAGTCACCCAAGCTTGTGGTGTCTCATCAGAACCTCTCAATGTTTGGAAGTTTTCCCAAGACTTGCCCTGGTGAGACAGCAAAGACTTATTAGATCATTGTGTCTGCTTCCCCACCTGGGAAGGAAAGAGTCTTCCATACGGAGAACATATGGCTTGGTCTTAGATTAACAACAAAGAATGTCAGTTGGCAGACAGATGGAGGAGAAGCAGAGGATCATGTGAGCTTTGCTAGCCTGGACCTCACAAATGAATTAAAAAATCATATCCACTTAGTTCAGTTAAGAAAATAAACACTGGCCAACCTATGCAGGGGAAGAGGAGCTAACATTTCTTGGACACATATTACAATCTAGGCACAGTATTTTATAGATTTTTTGTGTGTAATACTCACTTCAATTGTTTTATTGTCTCCATTTTACAGATGAAGAAAATGAGGTTCTGAAATGTGGGCTCACTTTGCCCAAAGTCATACAGCGAGTAAAGGCAAAGCCCAGAGTCTCATCCAGGAGTCTGATTTGAAAGTTAATGCTTCTTAGAGGTCAGACAACATAAAAATGTTAGATAACTTTCTAGTTACTTCTTCCACTTTTAAAAAATATACATAAAGGGAATCTCTTTTTTTTTTCAAAATTGTGATATTCAATAAATTTGCTCCAGGCTGCTGCTTATATTGCTTAATTTAATGCTACTGGGTATACAGAAGTGGACTCTGAGGAATAGGAACGAGGAGGAGGATATGTAAATAGGACAGGTGAACATACTATATTATAAATGTTTGCAGCCACCCTTCCCCTTCCCCCAAAAAGAAGGAAGATTCTTTCTGTTGATTCGGGGTGAGAGTTCCCCTTTGCTGTCCAGAATCTGAGCACAGGTAGGGAGGGATTAGGTCCCTTTCCCTAAAGCACAGGGAGCAAGAATGCAATATGTGTCTGTGTCATGGAGGGAAACGGGGTGACAAAAGGTGGCGGGGGGGAGGGGGGAGTTGTGAATGTTTTTTCTTTTTCCTTCTGTACTTCTACAGGTATGGTGTTTTTATTTTTATTATATCTGCTCATATATAGGGTGGGGCAAAAGTAGGTTTACAATTGTGAGTACATGAAACATAGTTTATTCTTGTATTATTATTTATCAATTATTGATTATAATATTTTCCATACAAATACGTATAAACTTACTTTTGCCCCACTCTGTATTATTTAACTTCTGTTCATAATTCAAAACTTGAGAGGTAAAGTTGTTAGAGAGATGGTTCATGAGTTGAAGGAGAGAGAGAAGTCTTAATGCAGTGATAGGATACGTGGGGGATGGAGAGACTTATGTGAAAAGAAGACCATAAGGAGTTTACTAGTTATAAATTGGAAATCATTTTATATTTTTCAAGAGACTCCAGTAAAAACTTGAGTTTAAATCTACCATCTAAATATATATCTCATCCTTTTCTGTACTATTTCCTCTCCTTTCTTATCTTTTCTTGGTTTAATCATTTTTTTTCCTTATTCCATTTTCCCCTTCTATTAGGATTATTTTTATTATTTTAATGGATACCATTGAGTTTATCACAAGCTCTTGGGACTATTAGAATATACCTAAAATAGAGAGAAACCAAGATGGCGGCATAGGTAAACACTGGAGTTTGCTGCCTCGCACAACCACTTCAAAAATACAACTAAAAGACGGAACGGATGTCACCCAGAACCACAAGAAGGCTGGCTGAGGAGAAATTCTTCAACTAGAAGGAAGGAGAATAGCGTGCCAAGACTCAGAGGAGGCGCAGTGCGGAAAATACAAAGGTGCAGAGGTACGTGCGGAGCGGGCTGGTGGCTGAGGGCGCGGTTGTCGTTTTCAATCGGGAGGGAGTCTCAGACTCTAAGCTCCAGTTCTGGGCGAGTCTCTAGGGACCCAGACTCAAACAGGAGAAGCGGGACTGTCTGGCATCGGTCGGAACGCCAGGGCAGCTTTCTCTCCGAGGTTTGCAGCAGATGCTGGGACTCTGAGAGGCAGAGCCTCTGGGGACGGGACTGAGAGCAGCCATAACTGCTCCCTCTGCCCACCTTGTTGACCCCGTGCGACCCGCCCCGCCCAAGCCCCGCACAGAGCCATTTGCTGGATAGCCTCAGGCAAAGGCTAGATTAGCACCTCCCCAGAGGACAGAAGTTTTCCCACTGCAGACACAGCTGATTCTCACAGCCAGTTGGCCTGGAGGTCAAATCCCCCTAGTATTAACTACAACAATCAAGGCTTAACTACAACAAGACTGCGCACAAAGACCACTAGGGGGTGCACCAAGAAAGCATAAAAAATGCGGAAACAAAGAAACAGGACAAAATTGTCAATGGAGGATATTGAGTTCAGAACCACACTTTTAAGGTCCCTCAAGAACTGCCTAGAAGCTGCCGATAAACTTATTGAGATCTACAAGAAATTTAATGAGACCCTCGATGTTGTGATAAAGAACCAACTAGAAATTAAGCATACACGGACTGAAATAAAGAATATTATACAGACTCCCAACAGCAGACCAGAGGAGTGCAAGAATCAAGTCAAAGATTTGAAATGCGAAGAAGCAAAAAACACCCAACCGGAAAAGCAAAAGGAAAAATGAATCCGAAAATACGAAGATAGTGTAAGGAGCCTCTGGGACAGCTTCAAGCGTACCAACATCAGAATTATAGGGGTGCCAGAAGATGAGAGTGAGCAAGATATTGAAAACCTATTTGAAGAAATAATGACAGAAAACTTCCCCTTCCTGGTGAAAGAAATGGACTTACAACTCCAGGAAGCGCAGAGAACCCCAAACAAAAGGAATCCAAAGAGGACCACACCAAGACACATCATAATTAAAATGCCAAGAGCAAAAGACAAAGAGAGAATCTTAAAAGCAACAAGAGAAAGAAACTCAGTTACCTACAAGGGAATACCCATACGACTGTCAGCTGATTTCTCAACAGAAACTTTGCAGGCCAGAAGGGAGTGGCAAGAAATATTCAAAGTGATGAATAGCAAGAACCTACAACCAAGATTACTTTATCCAGCAAAGCTATCATTCAGAATTGAAGGTCAGATAAAGAGCTTCACAGATAAGGAAAAGCTAAAGGAGTTCATCACCACCAAACCAGTATTATATGAAATGCTGAAAGGTATCCTTTAAGAAGAGGAAGAAGAAGAAAAAGGTAAAGATACAAATTATGAACAACAAATATGCATCTATCAACAAGTGAATCTAAGAATCAAGTGAATAAATAATCTGATGAACAGAATAAACTGGTGATTATAATAGAATCAGGGACATAGAAAGGGAATGGACTGACTATTCTTGGGGGGGGAAAGGGTGTGGGAGATGCGGGAAGAGACTAGACAAAAATCGTGCACCTATGGATGAGGACAGTGGGTGGGGAGTGAGGGCGGAGGGTGGGGTGGGAACTGGAAGGAAGGGAGTTATGGGGGAAAAAAGAGGAACAAATGTAATAATCTGAACAATAAAGATTTAATAAAATAAAAAAAGAATATACCTAAAATAAATTTTTCCCCACTTTCTGGACATGTAGAAGACCTGGAACACTTTAATTATATTTATCACTCCTCCCACCATCAATATTTTGTGATATTGTTGCCAAATATTTTATTTATCTCTGTATTTTATATCCCATACAATAGTGTTATTATTATTATTTTAATGAACCAAGATTACTTTAGATTTGCTCACACATTTGTCTTTTTTTATTATCTTTCTTCCTTCCCTGTATTACCTGTGCTTTGATCTGCTATTACTGGTTTTTATCCTGAAGAACTCCCTTTAGTTTCTCTTTCAGCTAGGTCTCTTACTGTGAATTTTCTTAGTTTTAGTTTTTCAGAAAATTACTTAAATTATCTTTTTGTTTTATTTTTTTAAATAAGCCATTTAATTGAAGTATAATTGACATGTAAAAGCTGTTTACATTCAATGACCATGAGTTCATGAAATGAGTTTGGGGAGAGGTTTACACCCATGAAACCATAACTATTGTCAGGGTCATAAACCTATTCATCACCTCCTAAAGCTTCCTCTTACCCTCTTTATTATAATTATTATTTTTTTGTGTGTGGTAAAAACACTTAACGTCCTTAGATCTACCTCCTTAGTAAATTTTTAGTATATAATATAGTGTCGTATGTTATAAGCACTATGCTATATAGTAGATTCCCAGAACTTATTTATCTTATATAACTGAAACTCTATACCCTTTGGTCATCATTTCCCTTATGTCCCCTCCCTGAGCTTCTAGCAGTCACTATTCTACTTTGTGCTTTTATGAGTTTGGCTATTTATATTCAATATATAACTGAGATCATACAGTATTTTTCTTTCTGTCTGGCTTATTTCACTTAGGATAATGTTCTCCAGGTCCATCCATGTTGGTGAAATGACAGGATTTCCTTCTTCTTTAAGGCTAAATAATATTCCATTGCATGTATCTATCACAGTTTCTTTATCCATTTATTGATCAATGGGCATTCAAGTTATTTCCATATCTTGAGTATTGTGAATAATGCTGCAATGAACATAGGAGTGCAGGTATATTCTTAATATTCTGATTTCAATTCCTTAGGATAAATACCTGGAAGAGAAATTGCTGAATCATACGATCATTTCATTTTTAATTTTTTGAGGAACCTACATACTATTTTTACAGATTGTTGTACCAATTTACTTTCCCACCAACAGTGCATGCGGGTTCAGCTTTATTTCTGAAACTCATGCTCTCTGAGTAAAAATGTCCAACTTAGTCACATTCCTTCTCCATTTTATATTATTTCTCTTTTTTTAAACTTATAAATTTATTAGGTCAGCTGGAAAACCAGATGGGCTGAGCCCCAAAATGGCACCAGCTCTTTCACTATTTAAAATATGATTTTTCATTGTCCTCAGTTTTCCATCGATTCATTCTTTTAAGGTAACACTGTCCTCCAGCTTCTTTTAAGTGTTTCCCTTTGTCTTTGTTTTTGTTTTTCATCAGTTTTATTATTATGTGCCTAGAAGTGGCTTATTCTACTTGTGGTTAGCAGAGTTTCTTCAATCTGTTGCTTGTTACTACTTCATTAATTTAAAAAATAGTGATAGCTCTTCAAATATTTCATCTAATCTATTTTATTTTTCTTCTTCTTGTCACTAGATACATGCATGTTAAAGTTTTTCATTATTTAAAGTATGTTTCTTTGAGCATTTCTATAGATTTTTTCCTATAAGCCCTTTAATGTAGATGTTTCCTATTCACCAGGATCTTTCAGGTAAGGAACCTCACTTCTACTGTATCTTCTCTGCTATTAACCTATCTATTAATTTCAGTTATTATATTTATCATTTCTAGAATGTCCATTTGATTATCTTGTATAGATTTAGGTTTGAGCACAATAATCATGGTTGTTTTTATCTAATAACTCCAACACCTAGATAATCTCTCTGTTACTATTTTATTTTGGTTTTCAGTCTCTCATGTCTTGTTTTCTGGCCTTCCCGATAATTTCTTTCTTGATTGCCAGATATTGTCTAGGACAAATCACAGAAGTTCTTCAACGATCTCTTCCTCCAGAGAGGACTTTTCTTCTGGCAAGTGTATATAGCATGGGTTTATCACATTGGTTCAGGTGCAGCTGCATTTGGGGAGGTGCATTTCTGATTTTCCCTTACTGGTAGTGCTTAGCTCTTCAGGGCCTCAATGGAAAGCCTAGAGTGATTACAAGAGCCCCTCCATCTTGACTAGCACTGAACTTCAATTTTTACCTCCCCAGCTTTGTGAAACTGCCAAGATCTCTGTTTAGCTTTTTAGCCTATAACTAGCCACCTGTTGCTTGGTTTGTTGACCTCCTATGCAGATTTACAGGTTAGGGATCTGTCAAGTGATTTGAGGGGAAATTGCATATAGAAATTCAGTTTTACTTCCTAGGAGTTCACTTTTTTCTGGAACATTGGCCTATTGAATATTGCTCCCTTGATTGCCCTGAACTCTAATTTTTGTCATCCCAGCAAATGACTATCCCACCAACTTCCTGTTTGACTTCTATGGCCTTTACTTGGACTCACCAAAAGCCTGGAGAGAAAAGACTAATTAATCGGGTCCATTCGAATGCATTTCCCTTCTTTCTAGAATCTTGGCACCTCAAGACCTGACTACATTAATCTTTAATGCCTTCAAACTGATATTTATTACAGTTCTTTGTGGGAGAATAATTCTGTCCACATTACTACATCATAGATAGAAGCAGAAGTATCCAATAAAAAGGGAATCAATTTTTGGTTATTCTTGGCTATGAAAATGCTCTCGCTCTCTCCCCCCCTTCACCCCATGTATGTATTTAGATGATGCATCATACAGTAGTTGATCCATGTGTACCCCCAATTTATATGAATTTACAAAATTTGAATCTCTCATAACTGCCTACATAGTTGTGATGCTATTTACCAAGATGGAAAAGAACATGGGGTGTGGTTGGTTGTATATTAAATTTAGGTTGTTTATTAAACAAGTAAAATGAAGAGTAGAAATCAGTTGAACCTACTTATCTGGAGTTCAGATGAGAGTCAAGGCTAGAAATGTATTTTGGGAGTTGTTTAGCCATAGATATCATTTGAACTTTGGGATTAGTTGAGATCCCTTGTAAAGTGAGTGTTTAGGATAAAAAAAATGGGGAGAGACTCTGGAGCACTGTAACGGCTAGACAATGAAAAGAGGAAAGGGATTTGGCAAAAGAGACAGAAAAGAAGGTGACCTTGAATTAGGAGAAAAATCAAGAAATTGTGTTGTCTTGGAAGTCCATTAAAGAAACTGTTTCCAGAAGGAGGGGAAATCAACAATTCAAATACTGCTGACAGAGTAAATGACCACTGGATTATGCTACATAGAGGAGCACAGTGACCTTGATGAATGCAGCTTCAGAAGGGTTTGGGGGATGAGGGTCTTTGTGAAGTAAGGAAGTTGAGAATGAATATATACACAAGTCTTTGAAGGAGTTTTAAAGGAGTTTTGGAATAAAAGTGACTGTTAAATGGTACCTAGGCAATGCAGTCAGGCTTCTTTTTTTTTTTTTTAATAGATGGAAATATTTTAGTTTGCTTACATGCTAATGGGAATGATTCAGGAGAGAGAGTCAGGAAAATAATGATCCTTCATGAGAAATAAGGGATAAGTTGCTATTAGGGATACACATTTTAAATAGAGGAGAGAGAATGAGCAAATGCAAGGATTACACTTACATAAGAGTATGAACAATTCATCCATTGGAAAAGGAGGAAATCATATTACTTGGGTACAGATGCTTATATATTAGTAAATTTGGTAAGACAAATATATGACATAGAGTTTATGACTGTTTATAAACATCTTGGAGGCTAAGAGAGTGAACTGACCAGGGGAATGCAATATTTGAGCGTCTTTTTGAAATTTGTGTTCTCAGCATAGCATGGTTATGTGTTTTTTTTTCCAGTTATGTTCAACTGCTCAGGTAAATAAAGAGCAAACGGTGAGATGAGTTCTCTCAGAATTATTCATTGTCTTATGTGTAAGATAAAGGGAGAGAGGAAAAAGGAGTAGAAGCTATATATGCAGGGAGGGGATTATAATGAAAACTGAGGTCCAAAGCATAAAATTCATGCAAGGGGCTCAGCTCTTGTAGCCCCAGCTTCATCCGGAAGGTTGTCTGGAAGGACATCCGGTCTAATTAGCATATTACGCTTTTATTATTATAGGTGACCGCTGGGATTTAGGCTGTTTTAGCATGGAGATAAGGACAAGAGGGAGTGGGTGAGGTGGGATGATTAGAGGATGAATGATAACTACAACAGGGGGGTGGGATAGGCTATAATCTGATGGTATGTGCTTTAGAGTAGCTAGGTGATTTGATTTGATATTCTGAGAAGGTAGGAATAATGAACGGTTTTTATATTGGATTAATCATGGAGGATTAAGAAATTGTGCCAGATCAGGAGCTATCCAGACCCTTAGAAAAAGGAGATTCTGAGGCATAAGGGAATGCCTGAGGTTTAGGGCCTCTTGATGACAGAGACATGCAGGGATGAAGTCAAGGGTGATATGCAAAGTATTTTTCTAATAACCAGTATGGCATGGGTTCTAACCAGCGAGAATTTGCACCAGCCTTTCATAATGGGTCAGTTATAAACAACTGTTATTGTGTTATCAGGGCTTCCAAACTAAATTCTACAGCTGAGTGATAGGGCTGGTCTTATGGCAGGTTAGGGTAAAAGGAACAAGCAGTCTGAGATTTCTCCTTGGGATTGATTTTTAAGGCAGTTTGTTATGACAGGGCTGATAATGTGCTGGGAGCATATTGGGAGTTCTGTGGTCCTCACCTTCAGTCCTTCTAGGGCACTGTCAACTATAAATATCTGCAAAAATATAGCTGTAATTATTTCTAAAAGAAGTGGACTTGGAGTTCAAAGGTGTAAAAGCAATCCTTGCTCTGCATTTATTAACTGCTTGATCTTTAGAAAGTAACACAATTAATCTGGGCCTCAGTTTCCTCACCTATAAAACAAATTAGATTGAATTAAAACATTTCTAAGGCCCCCTTTGGTGGTAGGACTTGCAATACCACACATAGCTTGCTTAGGTTACATATTTGCTTCATACACATATTTCAGCTGAGGCGCTATTTCTACTTTGTCATTTGTACTTAGGTCTTTTTAAAAAATATATTTTTATTGATTTCAGGGAGGAAGGGAGAGGGAGAGACAGAAACCTCAATGATGAGAGAGAATCATTATTGATTGATTGGCTGTCTCCTGCAACCAACCCCTCCCCCACCCTCCCAGGGATTGAGCCCGAAGCCCCAGCATGTACCCTGACTGGTTACCGTGACCCCCTTGTTCATAGGTCAAACCTCAACCATTGAGCCACACCAGCCAGGCTGTACTTAGTTTTGATAAATGTTCCCTACATCAAAATATCCCCAGCATCAAACAAATTATTTTCAGTCTACTATGTAGTGATTTTCTAATTCTATAAGGAAAAAAAACAAATAAAAACCTGAATTTACATATCCTATCTCTAAAACTTGTTCAGTCATATCTTACTCTTTCAATACTCCTTAGGGAAAACTAATTATTTTTTAACTCTTCTGAGAGAACTTTTTATCTTTGGTAATTCCTACATATTTTCATAAAGTCTTAAAGTACTTAACTGGTGAGTGAATTTAAGCTATTACTAAACTTTTAAAAGTTTGTGTGTGTGTGTGTGTGTGTGTGTGTTTAAACATGATCTCCTTTTGGTTAAAGTGAAGAATGAGGAATAAAGTACTCTGGATAAGAATTCATGTGGTGTCACTTATTTAGACAGTTTACAACACTGTGTTACTCAATCAATTTGCTTAATGCTGCTCCTTTCTAATCCGTGGATAAGTACAGTATTTCCAAGGTTAATTGTCCAGATCTTTTATTTTTTTTAGTATACATTTAAAACATTCCCAGAAAGTCATGATTCCTCTCCTATCACACAAATACTCATCAGCTGACTCTATAGCAGTGATGGCGAACCTATGACACACGTGTTAGAGGTGACACGCGAACTCATTTTTTTGGTTGATTTTTCTTTGTTAAATGGCATTTAAATATATAAAATAAATATCAAAAATATAAGTCTTTGTTTTACTATGGTTGCAAATATCAAAAAATTTCTATATGTGACATGGCACCAGAGTTAAGTTAGGGCTTTTCAAAATGCTGACATGCCGAGCTCAAAAGGTTCGCCATCACTGCTCTATAGTGATGTCCTTTGTTTCAGAGAGCTTTACTAATGCTTAAAGTGGTAATAAAAATGGGTGGCATTTAAATCTTATTGTTATCAGGCCAAGACACTGAAGGAGGACCCTGGGACCCTGGAAGAGAAGGCATCTCTGTGTGCTGAACAACTATTCTGTTTGCACCAATCAGAAATGGAGGTGTACAAAAGCAGGAGAGCTTCTCCTGGTAGCTTGTAGAAGAGCATCTGCCTTCCAGTGTGAGCAAGAGGCAGTTCAAATAGTCTAGGACCTGACAACTCCTACGTTATCATGGATTTTGTTCATATTGCTTTATGAAGGCCAGCTCACTATAGGAACAGTCCAGCACCACTATATTCTCTAACCAGTCCCCTTTCACCTGTTCCCTCTAAACTCACACCCTGGCCAGCTCATTCAGGACCTCCTGATAGCGCAGGTTCTCTCTCTGGCCAAAGACCCCAGTCCCATAGCGGGCTGTCTCATAGGCATCCAGCTATGAGATTGATACCCATCCAGGGTATCATGAGGGCCTTGCGCACACCCTTGAAAGGAGTACTAGTGTTTCGAAGATCTAACAGGCACGAGCGAAAACCCCTGTCCGTTCAGGAACGGGGATGCCGGCCTTCAGCATGAAATGGGATTTCAGAGGCACGCATGGCATCTAGAGCTTTCATCCTGTATAAATAGTTGTAGCAATTCTGATTTCCCTGGGCGTCCAGCTGCAGCAGTCTTGCATCATCATCTGCAAGGCGCAGGGTTCATACTTGATATCCTGAACCCTGGATAGTCGAATATCAATCTCCTCTTTTAAGTCCTTGGGGGCATTGTGTCCCACAGGGACGTGAGGTCCCCTTCGGGATTTCATTGCAAAGCTCATGATTTGCCTTTTCACAAAAATAAATAGCAGCACAAACACCAGGCTCCCGCAGGCCATCACCAGCAGGACATTCACCCCCGACAGCCAGTTATGCCGGACGCCACGGCCTCCCCACCCCGCGCAGAACTTCTGTTCACCCCGCTGCCCTGCCCCTTCAGCCCGGGCCCCTCCGAGGCAAGGTCGCCTGGGTTCTCTGATGCCGCCAGGCCACCCCCTTAAGGGGAAAGATCAAGGCTGACCCGACCAGAAAACATAGATCACTTGTCCAGAATCTTTTAAATGCTAGGGATAGAAGCCCAATCCAAGCGACTTAAATTAATTGTGTTAGTTACCTATTGCGATGTAATAGATTGCCCCCAAAACATACCTTCTTAAAAGAACACCCATATGTTCTGTGGGCCGGGAACATGGGCACAGTTCACCTGGGTCCTCTGCGTCCTGGTTTCTCCCCGGGCTGCGATGAAGGTGCCAGCACGGCCTCCCATGACCGTTCCAATGTGAAGGGGTTGCGTGTGGGGGATAGGGAGTAAGTCTGGGTACAGCTGGGTCAGGAAGAGGATGGACTGGGATGAACGAAGCATCAGGACCAGCAAAGACGACAAAAGCAGGCAGGCCGGAGACGCTGCTGCGGGCACTCCTCCCCCAAAGCCCGATTTCACGTGATCTCGGGAGTCTGGCGAGTCCCGCGATGAGAAACACCTGGGCACCCTGGTTGACAGGTGCATCGTATGCTGGACTTGTCAGTACATGATCCGGCTTACACCACCGTCCTAGCAAATTTCCGTCCCCATGGAGTCCCCGCCCCAGTCAGTCTCCTGGTCCCTGCCAGGTGGAGGGAACTGGGTTCGACTATCTGCTGTGAAAGGGACTCTGGACGCAGCATTCCAATGGCAGCAGTCAGCTCCTGGGGCTGAAGGCTCCCCCTCCTCCCTTGCTGTTGCCCAGAGATTGCTTCGTTATTCAATGCTTGACCTCACCCACCTGACAGCTTGCCTTCAAGGTGCAGGCCCACATGGCAATAGAGGAGCATGCCATTAAGACAGAGGTCAGTCTTTTGTAAACTAATCGTGGAATTGACACCCATCACCTGTGCTTTATGCTATTCATTAGAAGCAAGCCCTTAGCCCACATTCAAGGGGAAGGGATAACACAAAAGCATGGATACTAGGAAGCTGTATTATTGCTCACTTCCTGAAATTGGATTCTTGAGGGCCATGTTTGAAGTCTGCCACAAAGATTCACTCATGTAATTGAAAAAGTGAGGGGTAGCTTGTCTTCCGACACAATTGGATCCTGCAACTTAAAAGATGCCAGCAGCATGGACTCAGAGTAGTAGATGGATGCTGCCTCAAAGAACAATAGGATGCTGGTCCCCAAAGAAGGGGCAAAGGATTCTGGGCATAACCAAAACAACAGATGAGTCAGACTGTCCTACCTTAACAGAGTAGATCTATGGCATTTGAGGTTTTGCTGCTTAATGATAGCTCATGGATTCTGAACATGCCATCATGGCCACACAGGGACAAATCAGACATCTTTATGACAGAATTCCTACTATGTGTTAGACTGTGCTAGGTGCTTTACATATATGATCTCATAAAAACACTTGCAGCAACCCTATAAAGTCAGCATTGTTTCATTTTTTTATACAGAAGGAACTGTCTTCTGACACTTAATTTTGAATCAAAGCCATATTGCTACCATATACCTGCCAGAATATACAATTATTTTAAAATCATGTTATATTTTACACTTATAGGAATAAGAAACTAGTATGTACTTATGTTTTAATATTAAGTTTGGTTTAATGTCTTGCATAGTCTATAGTTTAGTAACCAAATTATTGAAATAAATTTCTTACCTAAAGGATTTGAGGCACTGAAGTATAAAATTGGAGTAAGTTAAAAAATTGAAATAAAAATAGAAAAAAGGCAAGGAAAAATGAAGAAATAAAGTATTAAACAGTGCTCTAGTCAAATTTGAACTTACCAAATAATTGTCTTATTTTTCTTTTTTTTTTTGTTTTACATTTTTTGGTGTACCCATTTATATGATGAATATGGAAAAATGTAGTGAGGAAGGAGAACATATGCTTGCACCTGATAACACATGGTAGGTACCAGAGAAGTGACTAACTGTAGAACAGAGACAACAATTCCCTATGACAATTATTTTTATCTCTTTGAACCTCAGCTTCCTCATCTATAGAGATAATATAACCAGAAGAGTTATGTAAAGAATAGGAATAATGTATATAAAGCAAACTGTTTAACATGTAATTTGTGCCCAATAAGTTTTTCCTGTTGTTATCTAAACAAATTAAAATATTGCCTGACATAGACGCACAGAGTAAAGAATTTAAATGGGCCTAGTTTATTATTATTTAGATATCTCTAGATCAACGGTTTTCAACTGGTGTACTGCAAGTATTTTTAAAACATGCAATACCTGACTATTTAGTCAGGGGCACTGACCTCTTTTTCCTTAGATTGTCAAATAAAAAAATGACAACAGGCAGCACATCAATAGCCATCTGGTGTGAATGAATCAAAATGATTCCTATGTTTTTGTCGGATTGGCAAAAAATATATTTTTTGGTGTGCTGCAGAATCTTAGTAATTAGTTTATGTGTGCCATGAGATGAAAAAGGTTGAAAATCGCTGATCTAGATGGACTGTTACTCATTTCTTAGAAGTTTCTGGGTTTACCCATCATGTGGAGTGGTAATTGTTTAAAGATTTTGCAGTGTCTTGAAGTTAATATTTTGTCTGCTCAAAGGAATTCTGTATCTTTTGGATCTTGAATGGAGGCAGAGCCAGTCTCCCATATGAAAAGCGAAGACACTGGCTACCTATTTCCTAGCTTTCCATGGAGCTGGGCATGGGCTTGGGGGAATTTTAAGCCAAACTTGAAGGAAGAGAGGCAGCTGTCCATATGGAGATTGAGGGAAAGAGCATTCCAGGAAGGGGGAAGAGCCTCTCCAAAGGCCCTAGGGCCGAGGTGCTTGATGTTTTTGAGGAACAGCAAGGAGGTCAGAGTGCCTGGGGCACTCAGACATATGTTACACACATTATTCCAAGGCCCATCTAAGAGAAGAAGAAACTGGGACCCAGAGAGGTTGTGATTTGCACAAGAAGTGGCAAAAACCAGAACTCAGAAGCTCCTCTTCTGAACCCAAACCCTGTGTTTTTATCAAGATGCCATTCTGTGTCTACTTCCAGATTGCCTTAACATTTTCTCTACCTGTGAGGTATTCTTTGTTAAACTTACCAGACATTGGGAATCGCACCTTCTCAGGTTGCATCGAATGCAGCGCAAAGTTCAAATAGACTCATTCTAAATACTTTTGACAAATTGTTCTAACAAGAGACTTTTCTTTCTGCTTTACCATCATAGATTTGGCTGAATTTATTAATTTAATGGGAATATTTTAGAGTAGATTTGTCTGATTATCAAGCAGATTAGCAAATACATTTTATACTTGTGTTATATTATTTATTATAAAGCCATTTAAAAATGTTGCATGAATTTAAATTACTTATATATTCAAACATCCAACTGAGGAGACAAAGGTTAAAGTTCTATTCAATAGTTGAATTCACTCAGAACATACTGTTATACAGACACACATGTGTATTACCCATTACTAATGAGTACTCAAACCAACAACTAATTTTAAAATACCTAATGAAGATTTAAATGGGCTTTTATTGATAATATGACATTATAACAGGTGATTTAACTTGTGTTGTTTTTAAAAATGTAATTATTAAATATTCATGACATATTATACTTTATGAGACTTTAATACTCATACCAAAATCATATGGTGAAGATAAAATGCAGACAAAGAGTCTGGGTTCCCACAGCCACCGACCCCTAAATGACCTGCTAATAAATGCCAGATTCTCATCTTGTAAAACTCCTATGGGAGAATAATAAAGGATGAACATTTGGCCCAACATTTATTTTTATAAAACAAGCACCTTTAGTTTTCTTTCAGAAGAGTCATTTTCCTGCTTTTATAAAGTCTGTGGTCCTTTATGAAAATGTGTACCTCATGTCACACAGCTAGAGCCATAAATCTAGGCAGTTACACATGGAAGTTCAGACATCCGGCCTGGCCAATCTAGATGATTTAAATTAGAGTTGATATTTACACTTCCATTTTCCTAGCTCCTAGTATATTTACCAGCTAGTTACATAATCCTTCATTTTTCTTGGACCATAGCTTTGCTTGTGAAATTTTAGGAAATAAAGTTATATAGATTCAAAAAAGAAATATAGTAAATATAATCAGTCTTGTGATTAGTAATTGCTATAAGGCCAGAAATTCTCAAACATTTATTTTTATTTTTTTAAGTTTTTATCTAGGGGGACTAGAGAACAGATTGGTATACTCACAGCAATGAAGTGAATAATGAGGTTGTGGTTAATACAAATATAAACCTAAAATAAATATATCAAAGATACTTATAGGTGAATCAAAATTAAGAGGTCAAGAATAGGTGTACCAAGAGGTATCTACAAAACTCTAAGTGTTTCTCTCCCTTAAGAAAAGCAGCTTCTGTAGTGTTTTTGGTTAATAAGTGCTATGGCTCATGCCACATAAGTTTACATAAACTTTGGTTATTACTCAGAGCAAGAATTTGTCCTGGAGCTACAGGCATAACCTCAATATAGACATTTAATCTTCCTAAGGTGACATGGTAAGAAAATCTTGCCCCATAGATTAGATGCTCCATATTGGATAATGGGAAATCTGCTCAATCACATTCTATCTGGGAGAAAAAGAGTGCTAATTGCATTTTAAAAGGCAAATGATTATCATTTCCTGATTTCCCTAGTTTTTAGATTCTGCATGTGATTTCCTAGGCATCTTGGTATTTGAAGCTCCAGAACATAGATATGTATGAGCTACTTTATTCCTAATATCTTTTTTAAAAATTTATCTTTATTGTTGAAAGTATTACAGAGGTCCCCTTGGTTTGCTTGTTTTCCCATTGACCCCCTCCTCCCTGCACCCACTCCTCCCAAGCCTTCACCACACTATTTCTGTATCCATGGGCTATGCATATCCTATATAATAAAAGTGTAATATGCAAATTGACCAAACGGCTGAACAGCGGAACGACCATCCAGATGACCATCCGGACAACCATCTGGATGACCACCCAGGACTACACTATGACACTCACTGGTGCCAGGCCAGCCAAGGCAGGTGCGATGCTATTTGTTGGGGGCCTGGCCATTGCCCCATGATTTCCCCACAGAGGGAGGCCCAGGCCACCAGCTGGTAGGGCAATCAATTGGGGGGCTCCATGATTACCCCAAAGAGGGAGCCCCAGGCCACTGACCGGCGGTCTGTGGTGGGTGGGCGGGGCCTCCCTCTGCGAGAAAAGCCCAAGTCCCAGGCGCCGGTGGCTGGAGGAAAGTAAGGCCTACTCATGCATGAATTTTGTGCATCGGGCCTCTAGTCTATATATATATATATATATATATATATATATAAAGCTAAAATGCTAAGTGTCCCTCCTACTGTCCGACCAGTCACTATGATGCACAGTGACTACCAGGGGGTAGATGCTTAACGCAGGAGCTGCTGAGCTACAGTGACTTGGCAGCAGCTGTCCTAGAGTGACACACCCCAAAACCAGAGAGGAGGGAGCCCAATTCCTCACAGGGCCATGAAATTACACCTTCGGCCATGGGTTATGTTGTTGGGACACTGTTGGCCCTGAATCTGGTTTACTGCACACTTGCATTTGCATTCCACACCCTGTACGACAGCAACTTTGCAGAGTGCCCTCTTGCACTCTGGGACCCCTCGGGGGATGTCGGACTTCTGGTTTCTGCCCGATCTCTGCAGACTAGGCAGAGGGATCCCCACCTGCCAGAGGGACCCTGCTCACTCCACAGATGCCCTTCGAGCCCCAGTGTTGCCCCAGGTGCGGCCGGCTGGGGAGAGACTGTGGGAGGTTGGCTCCAGGGCATGTCCAGCCCATCTTGCCCAGTCCTGCCCCGCTGGCCACCTTCTAATGAATTTCTTTTTAATGTGCATGAATCCGTGCACTGGGTCAACTAATATGCATTTAAGTTTCCTCTGAAATTCATCAGTCTGTTCATGGTTTTATGTCTCTCGATCTGTTTTGTTCATCAGATTATTTTGTTCATTAGATTCCACATGTAAGTAAGATGATGTAATACTTATCTTTCTCTGACTGGCTTATTTTGCTTAGTATAATAATCTCCAGGTCCATCCATGTGGTTGCAAATGGTAAGAGTTTCTTCTTTTTTACCTCCACATAATATTCCATTGTGTAAAGGTACCACAGCTTTTTGATCCACTCATCTGCTGATGGGCACTTGGGCTGTTTCCAAATCTTAGCTATTGTGAATTGTGCTGCTATGAACATAGATATGCATATATTCTTTCTGATGGGTGTTTCAGGTTTCTTAGGATATATTCCTAGAAGTGGTATCACTGAGTCAAATGGGAGTTCCATTTTTAATTTTTTGAGGAAACTCCATACTGTTTTTTACAGTGGCTGCATCAGTCTGTATTCCCACCAGCAGTATACTAGGGTTCCTTTTTCTCTACAATCTCACCAAGACTTGTATTTTGTTGATGGTAGCCATTCTGACAGGTAGGAGATGATACCTCATTGTTATTTTAATTTGCCTCTCTCTGATGATCAGTGACTTTGAGCATTTTTTCATATGTCTCTTGGCCATCTGTATGTCACTTTAGAGAAGTGTCTATTTAGGTCCTTTGCCCATTTTTTAATGGGATTGTTTGCCTTCTGTTTGTTAAGTTGTATGAGTTCCTTATATATTTTTAAATTTCACTCCTTATCAGCTGTATCATTGCCATATATATTCTCCCACACAGTGGATTCTTCTTTCACTTTGTTGATGGTTTCTTTTGCTGTGCAGAGGCTTTTTAGTTTGATGTAGTCCATTTGTTTATTTTCTCCTTACTTCCCTTTGCCCTAGGAGATGTAGTGCTAAACATATTGCTACAAGAGATGTCTGAGATTTTGCTGCCTATAGTTTCTTCTAAGATTTTTAAGGCTTCACAACTTACATTTAGGTTTTTTATGCAATTTGAGTTTATTCATACATATGCTGTATGTTGGTGGTCTAGTTTCATTTTTTGGCATGTACCCGTTCAGTTTTCCCAGCACCATTTATTGAAAAGATAGTCTCTTGCCTCCTTTGTCACAGTATTAATTGAGCATAATGGCTTGGGTCAATTTCTGGAGTCTCTGTTCTGTTTCATTGATCTATATGCCTGTTCTTGTGCCGTTCCAGGCTTCATTGAGTACAGTGGTTTTGTAGTATAACTTGATATTTGGTATTGCGATTCCTCCAACTTTGTTCTTCTTTCTCAAGATTGCTGTGGTTGTTCAGGGTATTTTAGTTCCATATAAATTTTTGGAGTGTTTGTTCTAGATCTGTAAAATATGCCATTGATATTTTAATATGGATTGCATTTAATCTATACATTGCTTTGGGTAGTATGGACATTTTAATGATGTGAATTCTACCAATCCATGAACATGGTATATTCTCCCACTTGTTTATATCTTCCTCTGTCTCTTTTTTCAACATCCTGCAGTTTTCCAAGTACATGTTTTTTACCTCCATAATTAAGTTTATTCTTAGGTGTCTTATTTTTTGTTGTTGTTGCTATAGTAAATGGGATTGTTTGTTTAGTTTCTCTTTCTGAGAATTCATTATTGGTGTATAAAAATGCCATTGATTTCTGGGTGTTAATTTTGTATTCTGCTACGTTGCCAGATTCATTTAATAAATCTAGTAGTTTTTTTGATGGAGTCTTTAGAGTTTTCTATGTACAATATTATGTCATCTGCAAATAAAGACAGTTTTATTTCCTCCTTTCCAATTTAGATGCCTTTTACGTTTTCTTCTTGTCTGATCACTGAGGCTATTACTTCAGTGGGTACTATATTGAATAATAGTGGTGAAGGCAGACATCCCTATCTCGTTCCTGTTCTTAGGTGAAATGGTTTTAGTTTTTGCCCAATGAGTATGATGTTGGCTGTAGGTTTGTCATATATGGCCTTTATTATGTTGAGGTATGGTCCATCTATTCCCACTTAGCTGTGAATTTTTATCAAAAAAAGGTGTTGGATTTTTTGAATGGTTTTTTTGTGTCAATTAATTTGATCATGTGATTTTTGTCTTCTAATTTGTTTATGTGATGTATCTCATTCTTGATTTGTGAATATTGTATCAGCCTTGCAATCCCAGAATAAATCCCACTTGGTCATGGTGTATGATCTTTTTAATGTATTGCTGGATTTGATTAACTTATGATGAGGTCACCATAGCTACTCCATGAGAGTCTTTTCATTATAGAAGAAAGCGCTAGTTCTTGATGGCAAAAAGTGTTAAATAGATTAGGAATTGGAGAGAAAGGGGAAGAAAGAGAGCAGGGGGAGGGGAGTGAGAGAGCTAGAAAGAGGAGGAGGAAGCAGGGGAGAAGGAGAAAAATAGAAGGAAAAGAAGAGGAGGCCTGTTGAGGAGGCCTTAGGGGAGAGAGAAGAGTAAGAAAGAGAGGGAGAATGAAAAGAAAGTTACAAAAATGAAAATACTTCCCAGTGACTTTTATGCCCCCCCCCCCAAAAAACCCCAAATTCCAAAATTCATGAAGAATACTAACCTAATATACTATAATATACTAGTAGTATATTAATACTAATATACAATATAATAATACTAAGATACTATTAGTGGTAGTATATTGTCTAATGTATAATATTACATACATCAGGATATAGACTCCTTTATGCCCAGATCCAAAATAATAATCAATTATAAAATGAAGAAGTTATTTTCATTGAAATGAATAAAAATGCAACATGCATATAATTATTAGTTTTTAATATTTTCATAATCATTTCAGCCAATGTAATATTACTTAAAATAAAAATAATAGATATAATGATTAGCTGAGGAAGGAAAAATATATTTTCTATATAATTTGCTTATATTAGCTGAAAAATTTTTTAAACTTGTACTTTATAACTCATAGAAGATTCCAGTATACACTAAAAATGGAAGAGAATGTTTCATAGAAGACTTTTCTCATTAATATAAGTAACATAAAGCTGTGAAGAAAGATAACTTAATGAGATGTATGGTAGAAGCATCTGAAGCAAATTATTTATTTGCAGAGTAGGTATTAAAGAATGGAGTGAATGGAGAAACGTTTTGTGTTCCTGTATAGAAATGTTGAATATTATAAAGATAACAAGTTTTCCTAAATTAAATCGTTAGAAAAAATAACAAAAAACAGGTAAAAATAAAAATTAAAGAAATTACTGAGAATCGAACCACCCCACTGTCATTATCTTAGTATAAACTTCTATCTCTCTCCATAATCTTTCAAAAAATTATACTATAAATGATATCGTCTTGTATCATTTTATAAAAATAAGTATATTATGGTCAACCTTTCAGGTTAAATAAATTAGGAATTATACAACTATGAATAGCTGAGATAACAAATAAAAATAATTTGAACAAGGTAGAACTTTACTTATTAATTTATTTCTGGAAAAAATGAATAGAGGAAAAAAGTCCAAGATTGGTATAATAGATTCTTGATATTATCAATATTCTAGTTTCCTTTTATATTTTATCTTTATTGTCCTTAATAGGAGGCTATCTTTGAGATTATTTCTCAGGCTATCCAGACATTTCATTTATATTTTAGGCTATAAGATAATGGGAAGGGCCCTTTCTAGTCTAGAAATATATGAAAATAGTTTCAGCCTCTGTAGTATGAAAGTCTAAATTAGACATTGGAATATCAGTAAAATTCTATAGTCTTTATTTCTAAAGAAGTGACATACCCATACACTGCAGAAAATTAGATAAATTAACAATTTAAAAAATTCTTATGAAGTAATAACAAAATTCAATATACTTTTATCACATTTTTTATAATAGAAGAAATTGGAAATTAATTTTATGCTTAGTAAGAGAGAGATTTATAAGATTTATGGGAATATTCTATAAACATAAAGATTGAGGTTTTGGAGAATTTTCAATGAGTTAGAGTTGCTTTCTTTAATGATTATATGACTAAAGCAAATAACAGGATAGAAATTTGTGGTCTCCATCTAGTAATATGTAGATGTACAAAAAAATCAGTGAAGAATTATAAAATATTGTTACAAATATTCATCTCTATTTGCTGGAATTTACTTTGATTCTTATTTTCTTATTTCTTCTATACTTTCTAAATTTTCTACATGATTACTATATGTCTTCTATAATTTGAAAAACATTTATAAATTATAATAACTCACATCTAGGTGCAATTTACTAGTAAAACTTCATTGGTTTGACCATAAATCTCAAATATATTTTACTATTTTACTTTAACACTTTACATATAATCTATATTTGTGTGTTCTAAGACTTTGGATATATATATAAGAAAATAAAATCTTCACTGTTAGTCCACTGGCAAGGATAAATAAATAGAAGACGTTAACCCACCCTTAGAGTGAGGGAGGATAATAGTCTACAATCTGATTCGTGGTAGCACATGAAAACGTGATAATACTCAGAAGGAAATACCCAGGAGGCTGGATTCTAGGCATGTAGGTTCTCAGCATATGAAAAATTCCTACTCTCAAGTGCAGCACAGAAATTCTTGAGTCATCAATTGTCAAGATACACTGGGACAATATGTTTATCAGTAGTAAACAGTGTGAATAGATTCCCAATAAATTTTGGGGTCTCCTTGATGCTCTGGTCTGGTATAAGAACTCATGAAGTTTGCACACTGGCATATTGGAGAGGAGCTTTGATAAGGACTGAATCTGAATTTCCTGCTTTCTCTTCAAGATGAGACTCTCAGTATATCCATTCTACCATACACTGTTGTGTAGTTGCGTTCTTTAAAACTTTAGAAAGCACTATTCAGATAGAATGTCCAACATAAGTAGGAGCTCCACATGCCTCTTTCTCTGACTTGATATTGTAACCTCATTCTTTCTGCCTTACATACTACACTTCAACAGCCATTACCTTCTTTCTGTTTCTTAAACATGTGCTCACCATGCAAAAGGGCCTTTATATTTGCTGTCCCTGCTGATAGAACGCTTTACCAAAATATTTACATGACTATCTTCTCATTATCCACGTTTCAGCTCAAAATATAACCTTTCCATAGACATTTTTCATGTTCACTTAACTGGCATCATTTCAATTATTCTTTACCACATCTCTCTACTTTAATGTCTTCAGAATGATTACAACTATCTGAAATTACTTTATATACACTTGCTTGTTGATTTCTACACTGTAATACAGGGTTACAAGAGCAGAGCCATTATCCATAAAACCCACTGTTTCATCCACAATACCTAGAACCGTGCACAGCAGATAAAAGGTGTTCAATTATCATTTGTTGAATGAAAGAAGGAATGAATACATAAATTGCAATTACCTTGAAACTTAAGATTGTGTCAGGTTTTAAATACTGTGAAAGGAATCCCTCTTCTCTCCCATCACATCTATAACCACGTTCCCTTATTATATGTAAACATTATATAAAATGTTTTTGTCTTATGTTGTGCTCTCTTGGTCTGCAGGATGACTACAGAGAAGATAAAAGTGGGTCCCAGGGCAGGGTGTTAGAGCTCTATCAGCTTCGACCTTGGCATGCTGTTGAAGAAGTCCTCGGCATAAGGAAGGAACAAATTTGTTGTTGGAATTTTTTAAGATTTGGTACATTATTCATATATATATATATATATATATATATATATATATATATATATATATATGTCATTGCTCTTTATCTTTTGATTTTCCTTTGAACATGTGCACATTTCATGATACAAATCATAAATTGTGTATTTGAATAAATAATATTGTTACTCTCTTTATCCATTGACTTGTATCACAGTTGATAATCAATTTCAAGAGAAGTTGAAGTTGACATAATTCTAAGATCAAGTCAGCCATATGTCTATTATTTTATAAAAACATGTAGTTTGAAATATCGTCTTTAGCCATTTTATGCCTTCTATATATACTGTTAAGTCTTTAAGAGAGTGTAGATAAACAAAAAAATCTGGATGAGTTATTTATGTCACATATTCAATTATTTCTAATATATAAGCCAAAAATTAGATTTCTTGTCTTATAGTTCATGATACAAATGATTAAACATGATTAAAGCAAATAATTAAACTTGAATATTAATACTAATATTTTTTGATCTTTGGGGATTTTTATATCCAAAAGCAGAAAGTAGTTTAATTTTTAATTTTGCATTCATATAATCTGTCTTGCACACAGTTTTAATATTAAGAAAAGTACTCATTTGAGACTAAGCTTTATTCTACTTTTAATATTAGAAATTACTTCTTTTAATTCTTAAACAACAGTTAAATACATTATTTGTCCTTTAGTGTTAATTGAAATATGAATTATTATAATTAATAATTTTAAATTAGTTTATAGTATAAAATATTTTTGATTCTTATTTCAACAAACAAAAGGATTATTCCTTGTGATCAAAACATGCTTCTGCACTTATGCTAATCTGTTCCATCTATATTACAATTTTTGGTGAAAATTGCAAAAATAGATAAATAGAAATAAATCAGGTATTCAGAATATCTTAAAGAGGACAAGTGCTAATCTAAAATATATAAATCCTTTTTTATAAAAAAAGAAGAAATTTGTTGTAAGAAAGAATGGCTGCTTAAAAACATTACTAATTCTTAAAACCTGTTGGAAAATGAAGCTAAACCAAAAGAAGAAGCCCTGTGGGTGTTATGAAGCCAGTTAAGCTTCATACATATGTTTGCTGACAGTTGGAAGAATGAACATTTTTCATTCCCCTTTGACTGCATTATAATGCATTGAAAAAGCTTATAGATTCAGGTTTCATACTCTTTGCAACTGAATTCCATTCCTTTTCATACTTTAAATTTGTAACATGTTCTATATAGTCCTTAAGTGAACATCCTGTTTTCAGGACTTCTAAAACTGCATTGCTTTGAACAGTGAGCCACATGGCAATACTACTAACATAAAAAGTCCAGCTGTTAAGATGGAAAATACCATATAAATCACTGTACAAGCATCTTGTCTTACTTACCAGTTTGGAAAACCCAGTGAAGTATTTTAAAGGAAAGGAATACTCACTTTAAAAGTCTCCAAAAAGCACTGTCATGATTTTTTGGACTTTAGATTATAATCTCAAATTGTTTCATGAAGGGAAGTTTTACAAAACTTGTTCCCTGAGTCAAGAAATGCTTTTTCCATTAAATTTCTCAAGTGTTCTCTTGTCCCGCCCTCTGGATGTAGTTTGTGAAATTTGTATCATCATTAATTCTATTTAAATGATCATATTTTAAATAGAAAGTTCTTTGAAAAATTCTAGATTCATCCTAAAAAAGAAAAATAAACTTTGGTGCAAGTAAGTCTTCAGGATTAAAAATGTTTCTGGGAAGCAGAGCGCCCTCAGCAAGAACAGACCTAGAATTTGGAACATCCTGGAAAAATACTGAGGCAGGACAAACTCCGGGTACTCATATCATGGGTATTTTTTGTTCTTGATGTTATACCTTTTTTATGTTGAGCTGATGTTTTGCACACTGACAAAATCAAAGTAAGAGTATAAGTCTAGATGATATAAAAGAGAGGGCTTAGATTTACAGGTCAGGCAGAGGAACAATATTCAAAATGGGAATTAATCCATGTCAGTATGTCCTGATTTTGTGGAATCAGTTTTGCTTTCTTGACTTCCAAATAAGATACTTAATTCTTAATTGGGCTATTTTATTTTTTAAATATACTTTTATTGATTTCAGAGAGGAAGGGAGAAGGAGAGAGAGAGATAGAAACATCAATGATGCACACCCCCCACCAGGGATCAAATCCACAATCTGAGCATGTGCTCTGACCAGTAATGGAACTGTGACCTCCTGGTTCATAGGTAGATGCTCAACCACTGAGCCATGCCAGCCAGGCCCTCATTGGACTATTTTAAAGAACTTGGTTAAGCTTTCTCTTATTTGGAAGTATTGATTTTTGTTCTTTCTCCACCTCTGACTGGAAGGCAGTAGAAGAATATGGATTCTTATGGATTATTATACTGGATTCAGTATACACTTGTGACAAACTATTTAAATTTCCTACGTTTCCTAATCTATAAAATGGTGTGGAGAGTGAGAACACTTTCTCATAGAGTTGTTATGAGGATTAAATAAGTAAACATTTTGTTATGAATTTGCCCATTTGCACACAAGTGCTCGGGCAGGGATGGATGAGCAGACCATGCACACTGGGATTTATAGTCTTGGTTGATTATCTTTATGCTTAATAGTAGCTTGGATAATTTGGGAATATAGAGTGTTAGAGATGGGCAAGCTTTAAAGATTTTTTAGTCAACAATTTCATTTTGTAATTGAAGAGATGAAATCTAATGTAAGAATATGACCTGCCCAAGGCCACGTAATGAAAAGAACTAGAATAAGATCCTCCACCACCATTTTCTAAGTTCTGTATCTTTTCACCACACCATATTCCTACTATCATCATTTTTTATTTTTGTCAGTGGGAGTAAAACACGTGTTTGGCAACATAACTGCTATGAAGATACTAGAGAAGTTTGTTTTCTCATTGAACCTTTGTAGATATGCCATGTTGATTGAGTAAAAAGATGTGTGGAGCAAAGCATGGAGGAGATTGTTTCTGATGTTTCCATAACGTAGACATGGCCATGCTATATTTCAATAACCATATTTTAAAAGAATGAACTCATTGATTTTTTACAGAGAGGAAGGGAGAGAGATAGAGAGTTAGAAACATCGATGAGAGAGAAACATCGACCAGCTGCCTCCTGCACATCTCCCACCGGAGATGTGCCTGCAACCCAGGTACATGCCCTTGACCAGAATCGAACCCAGGACCTTTCAGTCCGCAGGCCGACGCTCTATCCACTGAGCCAAACCGGTTCCGGCACAATAACCATATTTTAAAAGAATGAACTCATTGAACTTAATATTCAAACACGAAGTTCTTCTATTTATTTTAACTCACGAGAATGGAACATAGGAGCAAGATCTGGATGAACATGTTTGCAGTCATTTTGCAATGAAATACAGAGACAGACAATATAAAGCCTTTTATGGGATCAGGTTAATGCTTACTTGTGCCTGGAGCTTCCCTGTCTGACAAATAAGAACTTAGATTTATCAAATGTTAAACACATGGCTTTAACGGTTCATATTAGGGGCATTCCTGAGGGATTGACACTAGTTGTGAGGTTGTATTCACTTCACTTTATTTCTTTCCTGTGGCTCTTCTATTTCCCTTTGGGATGTGTTTCATGTGTCTGCTATTGCTTTGAAGATTTTTTATTTCTATCTCATGTTTAACACCTGCCATTTACTCCTTGTATAACTTATGAGAAATGAATGGCATTCTTCCCCCGAGTTCCTGTCTTTAGAAAGTCAATGCGTCCGTGTTGATTTAGAAAAAAATGTATATTCCACCTCTCCCCCCTTTTGTACTAAAATAAGATTTTACTCTTTGGTGTTGATAAATTTTTGGAAACATATTTTATTTTTTATCTCCTTGATTATTTGTACATTGTGGAACAAGGCAAAATGACAGAAGTCCCATGATTTTGTTTTCAGACAACAATATATGCCTGAGAACATTGAATATAGGGATAAGTTGAGACCCCAGAAAATTCCTTCTTTTAGAGGACCATTTTATCCCCAGTTATCTTTACGTTTCTGAATTTTACTATATGCTGATAAATATTTTGTATAATTTGAACTTGAAGAGATTGTTACACATTGCTATGTTATTAGGAGTTTTATCCAGGGCAGCGTTCAGGACTCATTATGAATAACTTGACTGGCAATCATATGGAGAGATCATCTTTACTTTTTGGTTTGTTTGTGTAGGTGGCAAGGACAGTGCATTCAATTATAAATTTATCATCATTGACATAAATAACACAAAAATATATTTGTGACATGCTTAATGAGTGAATCACTAAAACAATCAGCCTGTATTTCTCTGGTTGTATCTGTTCCATTTCCATTTTTATTAGACTTGAATAATTAAATAGAAATCTAGTTAAAAGAAAAAACATACTGTGGTATGAAAAAACTAATATTCAAAGGAATACTTCTTACTTTCTTAAACAAAATCTTTATACTTGCCCTCTGGGAGAGCTATTTTTTCTCATGATTTTCTTCTTTCTCTGTTGGTACCACTACCATATAATACAAGTCTTCACAATTTAAGGCAGTGGTTCTCAACCTTCCTAATGCCACGACCCTTTAATACATTTCCTCATGTTGTGGTGACCTCCAATTTCATTGTTACAAATTGAACATAATTAAAGCATAGTGATTAATCAATATGTAATTATATATGTGTTTTCCGATGGTCTTAGGCGACCCCTGTGAAAGGGTCGTTCGACCCCCAAATGGGTCGCGACCCACAGGTTGAGAACCACTGATTTAAGGCAATTTAATTTAGATAGAAAGGACACAAATAACTTTTCCTAGTTAAGGGTGTTGGCTTTCAATGAAAATATAAGTCCACCACTCAAAATTAATCAGAAGATTTCCTTATTCAGTTCTTTTCTTTCCTGGAAGGATTTTTTTGAAAAATTTGATACAGTTCTTTGGTCATTATGTAGGTTATTTATAGCACAAATATTATTTGAAAACCTACTATGTGCCAGGAGTTAGGGAAGACAGGAAAAATCCCCCTTCTTAAAACCTAATTCAAGAAGGGGAAGATAATAAATTTTCAGTTGATGATATATTTAAGAAGAAAATCAGGGAAGGCGATAGGACAATGACTGGGTGGCTTTTAGCATTGGCTTTTAGCTATGTAAGAGCTAATCATGTTTAAGATTAGAAAGTCTAGTGTGGCCATAGCATAGTGATGAAGGGGAAGGTGATACAAGATGAATTCAGAATAGTATGCAGGAGCCAGACATACTAGTTGTAATAGGAAAAAATAACAGTATTTCTTTTCAGTGTGATGGAAAGCCATTTGAGAATTTTTAAGTCAGGGAATAACATGAACTCAATTATGCTGAGAAAATCTATTCCAGCCTCACTGTGGAAAATAGTAACCGGGGCCAAGGGAAGGAACACTAGCATGTGTGCTCTCTGGGTTCCCTGAATTGACCTATGATAGGTATGCACTACTGAGCACCTCTAACTCCATCTATCCCTTCCTATGAAAGAATAGAATATTTTCCAGAATTCTTTGATATACATATCATGTTAGTTACATTTCACATACATTTAATTTAGACAAAACAAAAACTTATTTTTGCCTCACATAGAGTTAGAAATATTTGGATTTTGACAAGTATTAGATTAATAATGAAATGATAGTTTTTTTCAATATATTTAGTGTTTCATGATATACCAGCAAATTATTTTTAGGGGGGGCATTTTGTATGGTAAAGTCATTGAACCTCTCTAATATAACATGCTTTTGAATTGTTACATCGTTCCTAATAATAGTGTATAGTGGTACCATGGGACAGGGCAATTTCCTGCCATTTTATGCAGCATTGTACTGGTGGGGTATGAGATCATGTCATGGAATCCTGGAGTGTAATTTATAAGACCCTCTGTTCCATTTTGTCTGATGCTATTTAGTAGACTTACCTAAAGGACTTTGTAGGAAGTGAGGTATGATTTCTGTAACCCCAATTTGTTTTCACTTATTTTAATTAAAATAAAAGGGAGTAAGAAGATATGTTGTCTGATCTGAAAGTAGCCCACCACTTTACTTGGTCTTGTTTTCTTTTAAGAAATCTGTTTTTCTTTAGGGATAATATTACTGACATAACTCTTTAGTTTTATGAAAACATTCCAGTAACCTTGTGGTTTCTTCTATACCCTTTATTCATAGTAGTCACAATAAGGAATAAAACAGCCATAGTATTCAAGTTCCAGTATAAATATATTTACAGATAAAGAAATTACAAAGGACAGCATGTAGAAATTTTTATATAAAGTAATCCCAAGTGATAGTGACAGAAATTATTTTTGATACCTTATATTTCAAAATATGCAGTAGAAAAACAGGAAAAAAATGCTGCCATTGAATTGTTTTTACATGCATCACAGAATATCACTTTGGCCTGTTCTGTTTATTACAGTAGAAAACAGCATTTGGTACCACAGAAAGCCAGGCCTCATAACTAAGAGACATCTATTCATTTTCTGGACCAATAGTCAAGGGGTAGAAATTTATTCTGTAAAATTTATTTAAAATATGGGTTATTTAAGCATATCATCTTTTTCCCCTACTTACACATCTGGCTTCAGTCTGAAAGAAAAGTAGCAAATCTGTTTTCTATATCTAAGTTTAATTCAACAGAAGACTAAGCTTTGGTGCAATGACTAGGAGATTGTCTGAGGAAGACACCAGGCCCTTTTGCATTTGATATCTGCTCCTAGGACTCAGTACAAGGATGCCTCGTGCTGTTAGGGATCACATATACAGATGGGGCCAGGACAACCGTTGTTTTCTTTCACCCTCTTACCTGGTGGCAGTCAGGTCTCACTTGCAGTTTTCAACACTAGTTGAACTGATGCCAGTACAAACCTGTTTAGGGTCAGTGCAATGATCCTTTCTGAAAAAAAAAAATGGCTTATGACTATTGCTGCAGTGTGGCTCCGTGACAGCAGCTTTGAATGTGCTGACGGTAGAGTACCACCAATATTCCCCCAGAGACCAAAAATATGTCAGAGGAAACTGGGTGGCCTGCGACTGGATAACAGGGCTCCCCACTCATGAGCCTGACCACAGTAATAATACACAGGAATGGAGAGGCTGCAGAGAAAATCTAGCACAAATCTTATGTACGACAGATGTCACTTCAAAGGCAGATATAATAAAAAGAACATAAATTGTATGTGCACATGCACCTATTAAACTATTTCTTTGTGTTAGACTAATTCTAATTGGATAATTATGATGCTGAAATTAGATGAAGGAAATTATTGTGTCTGACAAAATATTTTAGTATTCTTATATTTTATATAAAATGTGAAAAAATAAAAACCCTCAGAAATACTATCCTTAATACCAATATTTAGGAAAATAATGATTTGACATATTTATGACCAGTAGTTTCCATAAATCTATAATAATAAAAGCATAATATGCAAATTGACTGAATGACCGAACAGCAGAATGACCATCTGGATGACCTTCCAGATGACCACGCTATGACATGCACTGGTAACCAGGCCAGCCAAGGTGGGTGCAATGCAATTGGTCGGGGGACCCGCCATCACCCCACGATCGCCCTGCAGAGGGAGGGCTAGGCCACCGGCCAGCAGGGCGATTGATCAGAGAGGGGGGTGCTCTGTGATCGCCCCAAAGAGGGAGGCCCAGGCCAGGCTGAGGAACATCCCCCCTCCTGTGCATGAATTTTGTGCACCCAGCCTCTAGTGTATAGATATGAATAAGTGTATAACATATAGTCAGTTCCAAATAGAGAATTATGTTAATTTATGTAATTTAAGAACACTGAAATAGGTGATAATATAAATGCTATATAAATATTAATTTAATCCTCATAACAACCCTGTTAGATAAGGATTATTATTACCCCTATTAAACAGATTAATCCAACGATTTTCAACCTTTTTCATCTCATGGCACATATAAACTAATTATGAAAATTCTGTGGCACACCAAAAATTATATGTTTTTGCTGATCTGACCAAAAATATAGATATAATTTTCATTGATTTACAAAAATAATAATAATAATAGTAATTATCTACCTTTTTTGCTACAAAGTGATTTTAAAATATTAGGTGCCTATAATTGAATATAAGGATTTCTGGTACCAAGAATTAACCAATTAACCAATCAGATATAATCTTATTATGCAATGTGACCAATAAGATGCAACTCTATTATATGACCTATATATTTACAGTTCAAGACAGAGCCTGCACATGAGGTGGCTATTTTTGTGTTGGCTGTTTTCATTCTTTTTTTATTTGACAATCTAAGGGAAAAGGGACCATTGCCCATTACTAAATAGTCAGGTATTGCATTGTTTTAATAAAAATTCTTGTGGCACACAGGTTGAAAATCACGGGATTAACCCAAAAGTCATCAACAGATGAATGGATAAGTAAATTATAGTGTATCAATACAATAAAATATTATTCATTCATAAAAAGGAATGAAAGCAATGATATATGATATAGCGTGGGAACCTGGAAAATTATGCTGAGTGAAAGCCAGGTTAAAAGTAACAGATGTTCCCCTAACTGGTTTGGCTCAGTGGATAGAGCATCGGCCTGCAAACTGAAAGGTCCCAGGTTCGATTCTGGTCAAGGGCATGTACCTTGGTTGCGGGCACATCCTCAGTAGGAGGTGTGCAGGAGGCAGCTGATCGATGTTTCTCTCTCATCGGTGTTTCTAACTCTCTATCCCTCTCACTTCCTCTCCGTAAAAAACCAATAAAATATATTTTCAATAAAAGTAATGGGCCCTAGCTGATTTGGCTCAATGGATAGAGCCTCAGCCCACGGACTGAAGGGTCCCAGGTTTGATTCTGGCCAAGGGCACATGCCTGGGTTGCGGGCTCGATCCCCAGTAGGGGGCATGCAGGAGGCAGCCAATCAATGATTCTCTCTCATCATTAACGTTTCTATCTCTCCCTCTCCCTTCCTCTCTAAAATCAATAAAATATATTTTTTTAAAAAGTAACAAATGTTAGGACTCAGGGATGACAACAAAAGAGAGGTCAGGGACAGTTTGCAAGAAGGTTTCATAGTCTTGGGTAAGATGGCGCAAGTCTTTCACAACTCTTCCTCTGAGCTTAGGTAAAGCACCTTCATAACATAACAAACTAACCTTGGGATACAAGAAACTGGGACAAATATTGGCTTTCATTTTGATCCCCATTCCCTCTGACTGGAGAAACAGTTTATTTCTTAAAGAGTTTTATTGATAGAACTAGAGGCCTGGTGCACGACATTTGTGCACTGGGAGTTGGGGGGGTCACTCAGCCTGGCCTGCACCCTCTCGCAGTCTGGGACACTTCAGGGGATGTCCACCTGCCAGCTTAGGTCTGCTCCCCATCCCTCCCCAAGCCAGCAGTCAGACACCCCTCTTGCAGTCCAGGGTTCTCGCAGTCCAGGACCCCTCGCTCTTTACCACACCTATGTGTAAATACTAGTATATTTGAGATTATTAATGCTTATGGTAGTCTTAAAGTAGTGGATTTAACTGAGAAAAAATCACTTTAGACTAATTAATAATACATATATCCAGCCATGGTATTTAATTGCAAATCTTTTGTCAAAGCCATCTAATTAATAAGAAAGCTATCTAATTGAGATGAAATTCTTTTCACATGGATTTCACCCAAGGCTTACATTTATTTTCTGCCTTGATTACAATGGCCCTCCAGAATACCCAACATATCAAAATCAGAGGTCAGCAATATATATTGGTTGAGTTTCACAAATTTACTATAAAAAATTTAAAGCAATGAAGAACTAAAGGAATATATTTAGCTTTTCATACTATTAAATGATGAAATATGTCACTTTGTCTAGAACTATCATTTTTTTCTTATTAGTTTTTTCTTTAGTCCCCTTCCCCCTCAATACAGTACTATAATAATCTTTGCTTTCTTTCCCCAGAAACTCTGGACTGGTTTATACTTGATATTCTTGACACTTCCCTTTTTATGCCAGCAGAGTGACAAAGGCAAATTTAGGCAACCACCTGATTTGCTACCTGAAATGAGCTGAGCTTTGGAAAAGCTAAAAGAAAATATGCTTTTTCTCACTGTATTTCAGAATGCTGAAAGAACCAAATGAGTGCATGTCAGCCCAAAGACAGAATGCAGCGGAGAAGCCACTCTGTGCATGGCCAGATGAGAAGAAACAGATAGTTCTTCACAACAAGAGAGGAAACTGGAGAAAGACTATTTGGGAAGGAAAAAGCATGTGAATTTTTTTTCTGAAAAGAATGTACAAATCCAACTCTTAGAAGTAAGCATATGGCAAACTAGGAAGTGAGGTAAAGTGAAGGGCTAAGAAACAGCAAGTGCAAAGGGTTGAAGAGAGAAAGGTCATTAATTGTTCGGAAAGTTAGAAGGTGCCTATTTACAGAAAATGAGGAGACCAGTGGTCAGAGAGCAGATGGGGAGGAGGCTGGTGTCAGATCATGGACAGAAGAGTTTTTCAAACTATTTGCAGTGAGAACTATAAAAAAAAATAATTCATAGGGTCCTATTGTCTAAAACTCATATTCTTATTGAGTCATATACAACTCACCATGTGACTTCATGTGACTTCTGGCTACACAAACTAGTCAATCTATATCTTCACAAAAAAAACAAGTTCACTATACAAGTCACAGTACTTTCAAATGAGTATAAGCATCTCTAAATGCTTACTCTTTTTTTTTATTGATTTCAGAGAGGAAGGGAGAGGGAGAGAGATAGAACCATCAATGATGAGAGAGATTCAATTGGCTGACTCCTGTATGACCCACACTGGGGACCAAGCCCGCACCTGTGCATGTGCCCTAACTTGGAATTGAACCATGACCTCCTGGTTCACAGGTCAATGCGCAACCACTGAGCAACACTGGCCGGGCTTTAAATGCTTACTCTTAATTTTTGCACTTACCATGTCACAACTGGCAATACACTTTGTGTTGCATTAACGTAAGGAGTTTTTATTTTCTTCTAGGTCCAATGGGAAGTTACAGAAGAGTTTTCAAAAGCAGAGTAAAATTAGAGGATTTGCATTTTGAGTAAAAAACAACAGTATGTAAACCCATATTGGAGGTAAGGCAGGGGCAGAAATAGGGAGTACAGGAGACTATTACAGTAATGAGGTACAAAAGTAGATAGTGACTATGCAGATGAGCAGATGAATTCAAGACATATTTTCGTGATGGTACCAACAGTATTAATAGATTGGATGTAAGAACTGAGGGTGAAGGGAGAATCAGGAATAATTAATGGATTCTATCTGATCAACTGATTGGATATCACATATTGAAATGTGGAAGATTAGAGGAATGGTTTGAGATGAATGTGAAGATGATGGCATCAAGAGTTCTGCTTTGACTATGGTACATATAAACTTGGTATAAAAGAGACAAGTGGATGTAGTGTCTCATTTGTTTACAAGATCATCTCTTTCCAGTTGACCTAAAGCAAAATGTTTAAGTTCCTGACCCCAGAATTCGGAGCAATCATCTCAACAGTGCCTGTGATGAATTAATGAAGTGGTCTAATAGTAATACTACTAACCAATAGTTAGGCCTCTGTGCACAGTTAGTGGTCACCTGTGGTAAAATAAATTACTGGCCTTAAGCAGAGAGTTCCCAATATGTGTACACCATCTCAAAAATGCCCTGTTAGTCTTTTTATGAATCAGATTTATTTCAGTTTTGGATTAAAAAAGTAGATTTGTATTTAAAGCAGTATTACAAGTATAGGTTTAGAATTTAAATGATGGAAATGGAAAAAAATAGTCTTATAAAATACCTTAGTTATAGGAAAGAATGCTAGGAAGGAGAAATAGAGACAAGTCAGCAACTTTCTTACAGTTCCAGAGAATAACCTTTGAATTCATCCTAATTAGCTTCAAAGGTCCTGGAAAATTTGACCCGAGTAACTGCCCTGTTGAACTTTGTTAAGTACGAATAGCAATTTAATTCTCTGGTTGGCTGGAAGGACATGACAAGCTATCTGAAGTATTTCTCATTTACTAAGAATTTTCCATATCGTACGCATGACAGCATTAACTTAATACCTTCCACAAATTCCTGGTTATATTTTTTACCAATATTTTAAAACATTATGCTTGATATTATCAAAACAAGACATTGTGTCATGCCATTTGTTGCATTTTAGGGTTAATTCTTATTTCAAATAGGGCTTCTCTTTATGAGTTTATTTTGCACTCTGGTAGAATGCAAAATCCATCTTATAAATTTGTGTCTAAAATTGCCTTTTCTCTCAGACCACAGGCTTAAGAATATTCTTCTAATCTTAAGCTTTAGTAGAAATGAGCACATAGTACAAATTGCATATCTAATGCCAAAGACAGTAGAAGTAATGTCAAACTATGACCACGGATTATTATTTTTTAGTTAATATTACTCTAAGAAAGGGAAGGAATTCGCCTCATTCTCTTTAGTTTTTATTTCCTATAGAGGTTCTTAGTGCATAAAGTAAAGTTTATTTGTTTTATTGGAAAAAGACCATTGAAAAACATCACTTACTCAGCTGGCCCCTGGATTTTCTCAGAATGCTCAGTAGCAGAAACACATATCTTGGAGGATTACATTTAGTCATGGTTGAAAAACTTAAATATGACAAATTCTTAATTTTGAAGACTAAGGGTTGACAGAAGGCCAACTATCTCAACTTCAAAACAATGACAACAGCCGGTATTAATTGTGCTAAATACATTAGACATATCCTTTTTCCCTAGTGAATCATATCTGCCGGTAGAGGCTTTCTCATGGATGTTATTGTGAACAGTGTATTGAAAGTTTTATTCTGCTTTATCCCAGGGAACAGTTATAATGACACAATTTTGATCAGGGCATCATCCAGCAGCCTCACTAGCTACTGGTTTCTAATGCCCACGGGTAATCCACTTAACAATTGAAATAGTACTTTTGCTCTTATCCATGGAAAAACATTCCCTCCAAATGCATATTGTGGACTCTTTATGCCTTTGAAAAAACATATACAATGAATATAAATATTTCTCTCTGGGCAAGATTAGATTCTGCTGAGCTGGTATCTATAATCCAGGGTCTGCACAGCTATTATCCCTAATACACCAAGTGGTAATAACTCAGTCAGTTCTGTCCTTTCTAAACCAATCCTCAAACACACTCCATCAATTTTTGTTGTGGTTATTGTTCCTGTTGCTTGCTAAAATCACACACTTTTCACTGCATCTAAGTCCCAAAGCAGTTGGTACTGTTTGTTAAATCTGCAGAGAGATTTAAAGTATTGGTTATCAATATACCACAGTTGTTATTGCTAAGGAATTACACTTTTTTTACTGTCAAGAATAGTTTTCCAGATCTCAGTTGGCAAATTTTGAAGGAGTTGCTATCATTTCAGCTCTGTAGGGATTTTTTCCCCTCTCTCTAATCAACATAACACTATATAACCTATGATACTTCTAGAACTATACTTAAAAATTTATAACATGAAAGTGGGCTTTTTATTTTAAAATAGCATCAGTAGCTCTTTTGATTTTTTGATTAACATAGTCAGTAAATATCATAGGGACCAGGATAAACTCTTAACCCTAAAACTTTACCCACACATACATCTTCATTTTAGTAGTTAAGCACATAGAATGGGCTAGGCAGGTAAATTATTGAATCTTCACTATGTTCTTAAAATTAAAAAGATGAAAAAAGACAGATATCTAGACTTTGTTAGAGGAACCTGGCATGTAAACAAAATAATTTTAAATCTGTGTGTTAACCGCCCAGAGAGAGTTAAGAGACAGAATGGATCCTTGTTGTTTTTTGTTCTTTTGTTTTTAACAGATGAAATAATTTATTTTACCTGGGGATAGTGGAAGGATAAAAGGAAGTTTCATCAGAGAAGGTGTCTGACTTGGACTTTGTAAAATCTTGCCAGCTGGAAGAGATGGTGAAAGACTTTAGCCAAAGGGAAATTAATTTGAAAAGGCACAGAGTCAGGAGAAAGCAAGCCCTTTATTCCTTCATGTTAGTAAAACTTCTTTTTCAGCATGATTTTATTTTATTTATTGACTAGAGGCCTGGTGCATGAAATTCGTGTGTGGGGGGGGATGTCCCTCAGGCCAGCCTGCACCCTCTCCAACCTGGGACATCCCTCTCATAATCCAGGAATGTTGACTCCCAACTGCTTGCCTGCCTACCTGCCTGATTGCCCCTAACCGCTTCTGCCTGCCAGCCTGATCACCCCCTAACCACTCCCCTGCCAGCCTGATCGATGCCTAACTGCTGTCCCCTGCTGGCCCAATTGCCCCTAACTGCCCTCTCCTGCCAGCCCAATTACCCCTAACTGCCCTCCCCTGCAGTCCTGGTCTCCCCTAACTGCCCTCCCCTGCAGGCCTGGTCTCCCCCAACTGCCCTCCCCTGCAGGCCTGGTCGCCCCCAACTGCCCTCCCCTGCAGGCGTGGTCCCCCCAACTGCCCTCCCTTGCTGGCCTGATCGCCCACAACTACTCTCCCCTGCTGGCCATCTTGTGGTGGCCATCTTTGACCACAGGGAGCGGCCATCTTGTGTGTTGGAGTAATGGTCAGTTTTCATAATACCTCTTTATTATACAGGAGGATTGATTTTTGTTAATTCTCTCCCAAGGATGTTTTTCCATTGATTTTTAGAGAGAGTAGAAGGGAGGGGGATAGACAGAAAGAGAGAAACATCATGTGAGAGAGACACATAACTGGTTCCCTCCCATATGAGCCCTGACTAGGACCTGGGGTCAAGCCTGCAACCTAGGTATGTGCCCTTGACTAGAATTGAACCCGGGATCCTTCAGTTTGTGGGCCGATGCTCTATCCACTGAGTTAAACTAGTTAGGACAGCATGATTTTAATTTTTAGGATAAAAAGTGATATTTAGAACTCCCTATTAGGTCTGTGGGTTGGGTGATAAAGATGAAAGATACTATTTTTGTGCTAAAATAAATAAATAAATAAATAAATAAATAAATAAATAAATAAAGTTTGGTGAGATTGAATTTTATGCCTGGATCATAACTTGTTCTGAAGAGTTTTTCTTTTTAACTCCAGAAAAAAGTATAGAATCAATATTTCTGAAGTAAGAATAGTTTTGGGGGGCTGAGTGCAGGGTCACAACTTCTATTAATGCAAAAACTTTAAAAAACTTAGAATAGCCTTAGAGGTCCAGAAGAAATAGTACTCACTCAAAATATTTCCCAGATATTATTTTTATAATGCTAGCAAGGTAGATAAATAATAAATACCCATTCCTGGGAAAAATAATTAAATCATAGTCTGGACACCATATTGATAAAACGTTACGATTTCTTCCTCCATCAATATGACAAGAAAATAAATAATGTAAAATGTTTTATTCTGTTTAATATAAACTATGTAGCTGAGGTGGTTGGTGTGTGGAGAATATGATTTATTAAAAAAGAGACAATGGGTCCAAAATGTCGTCATTTGTGCTAAGCCTCACATCAACAAACCCAGACTTAATACAGAACCTAACTGCAGCTTCAGCCTCTCCCAGGAATGTAATCTTAACCAGTCAGTTTGGAATTCCCTGGTCAGTACCAATGAGGTAATCCACCTGATAGACTCCTCTAGTCCCCCAAAGTAATGTGAACTTGCTGGAAATAATCCTTTCCTTTTTTTATGATTTCCTTGGCCCACCCCCTTTCTGCCTTTAAAAACCTTTCCTTTTCTGCAGCATTTCGGAGTTCCCTTTTTCTTTGCAAGATGGGAGACTGCCTGATTTATGAATCTTTACATTTAACTAGTTACATCTTCAAATTTACTGAATTGAATTTTGTTTTTTTAACAGAGTATATAAAAATTTTATTATTCATCCTAACGTTTATACCCATAGGAAATCGTCATTGCACTCTTCTTACAGCCATTTTGAAAAGGCAAGGTATTGAAAAATAAACATAATGTGATGAAAAATGCCTGCAAAAAAGCCTAAGATAGTTGGCATACACCTTGGTGATTATTCTTGAGATTTATGTTTATGAAGAGGTACTTTACAATTGTAATATTGGCTCAGATCCTTGATGAGGTTAATTACCCAACAAAAATTGTCCTTTTTCTGTTTACAAGCTTGTGTCTTCATTTTTGTCCACAGTCTTTTCTTATTTCTTCCATGTTGTTAAAACTGATTTTCTTTAACATTCTCTCTGGCACAGATCAACAAGGGAATCAGTTCTATTAAAAGAGATCTTTAGAATGAAATCAACTGTGGAATGTTTTACAAATGTGGTTCAGTAAACTCCATATAATTTCAAAAGAAAATGATGCATTTGAGAGCATCTTGGGAATTAGCATAAAGAACACTGTTTCACTTAGACTCTTGCAAGAAGGACCTTTGGGAGAATAGGACTACTTTTAAATAGCCTGATTGGGGGTGGGAGGGAATCTCTTACTGGGGTTCTAAAGAACAAAATTTGCATATTAATAGAAGATTAAAGTGCCCATCAAGTATTCTGAAGCAGTTACTTCTCTTGTCTATTTTGTTCTTCACATAAACATCTTTCATAATAAAAAGAAACTTGTGCCTTTGCTGCTTTTTCAATGAGTCTCCAAGGTTTCCTATTACAATAGGACAGATTTTTAAAATGTCTAAACCCTTGAATAAAGCTCTTTGAATTTCTATTTATTAACACAATGAAAGGGTTACTTTTAGGAAAAAGTAGAACACTATAGAAGGAATGACATATCAGAAAATGTTCTTTAAGGATGGCTCACCAAAGAAAATAAATAAATTAAAAAGAAAGAAAATACATATAACTAAAAAAATCAATAAATTAAATCTCTTGTAGTGAATAATATCTATTTCAAAAATAATTTTTAGAAATAGTGACAGCAAAAAGGAAAACAATGTAAAGGGAGATATGTAAAGGTGGGGAAAAAATTCCGCGTCAATTCTAATAGAGTTTCATTGTGCCAAAACACAATTGTTGCTTTGTATTTCCCATGTTAGTTCCTGATAGTGTTAAGGGGATACTTTTGCAATGAAAGGTTGATGCTGTTCCTCATAATACTTCATAAAATTGAAATGTTAGAAATATACCTGAATAGGAAATACAGAGCAAAATCAATGTAAGGGAATTGCTTGGTATGCCAAGTATTCAGCAAGGAAACAAGCAGGATTTATTTATTAACCAGAACGTGGGGAGTCAGAATAAGGTTCCAACCTGTGCCCCCACCAATTCTGTTTTTATTTGTTTGCTTGTTTTAGAGCTGTCTTCAAGTGGAAAGACCTGAGAGTCTGCCTTTCTACTGCTTTATCTGGAGTTTGACAAGGAGCAGTCACACTCAGTCACGGAACATGGATTTTTTTCCCATTGATTTTAATATAAATGACTGTTATTTTTTAGATACAGTCTCTAACCTGGACAATTTATTTATAAAAAATAGCATCTTTCTGTCTCTTCAATTAAGAATGTGTGGGATAAAAGTGGATTAGCTTTTCACACTCTTTCAGGGTCATAAATGTGAAAGAAGCATTTCCATTGTGATTAGGCTGGTATTCCGTTCCTATGAATGTATTATATTCACCGTCAGCTTGAAAATGATACTTTTGACAATGGATTGTTGTGTGCCTTTTTGTTCTGGCTTTCCTGCTTTCAGTTCCTAGGCCTCTCTAACCCCAACGACAAAAAAGCACAGAAAAATGCGGGGACTACAGCTATAGGAGCTTTGGAAAACTCATCTCACTTTGAAGATGCTCCCAAAGCTCCAGGGTATTCCCAGACTCCCGCGTCAGGGACTTGCTGCTGCTGCACATGGTTGGGGACACTGAGGAGCAGCTCCAAGTTTTGAACCTCAATGTTGCCAAATATCCTTTTCTCTCCTTTGCTCTTGCTTATCTAGGTTTACTCCTTGGACTTCCCTATCCTACATTAAATATTTAGTTTATTCTCTGGCTTTGTGAAGTGTTTCTCCTACTCAATCCTTTTTGATGCAAAGTGTTTCCAACTATGTTGCCTTAAAAGATAAATAAAAAATTAGAATACCCAGAGAAAGAAGTTTTCTGCAGAGACATTTCTTACCATCTCTTAAAAACAGCAAGAGAAAGACAGTTAGTTACCTACCAGGGAACTCCCAAAAGACTGTCAGCTGGTTTCTCAGAAGAATTAAAAGAATAAAATGGCAACGAATATATATCTAATCTAATAAAAGAGAAACATGCAAATTGACTGTACCTTCGTTATGCCCCAAGCCATGCCGACCAGCCTATCAGAACAACTATATGCAAATTAACCCAACCAAGATAGTGGCCGGCAGCCATGGAGCTGGAGCAAGCAGGAGGTTTGGTTGCCCCGGCGATGGCGGAAGCCAAGCTTCCCGCCTGCCCTGGCCAGCTGTGGCCTCTGTTAAGGCAACAAAGTTTTAATTATAGAAGATAAATAAATCCCAGATACCCGCTTCCAGCCAGCCTCCACTGGGAGCTTGGGTGGCTGGGGGCCATGGCCAGCCTGCAAACAGCCATCAGCCCCTCACCCAGACTGGCAGGCACCCCAGCAGGACCCCCCACCCTGAAGGGGTGTGGCCAGCCTGAAAATGGCCCTCAGCACCTCACCCAGGCTGGCCACACCCTCAAGGGGTGAGGGTCCCTGCAGGGGGGCTTTACCAACCTGCAAACAGCCTTCAGCCCCTCACCCAGGCTGGCCAGGCACCCCAGGGGGGACCCCCACCCTGATTCGGGACACCCTTCAGGGCAAATCAGCCAGCCCCCACCCATGCACCAGGCATATAATAAAAGGGTAGTATGCAAATTGACCCCAACAGCAGAAAGACTGGGAATGACTGGTCACTATGACACACACTGACCACCAGGGGGCAGACGTTCAATGCAGCTCAATGCAGGAGCTGTCCCCTGGTGGTCAGTGCGCTCCCACAGGGGGAGCTCTGCTCATCCACAAGCCATGCTGACGGCTGCCAGCACAGCAGTGATGGTGGGAGCCTCTCCCGCCTCCTCAGCAGCGCTAAGGATGTCCGACTGCAGCTTAGGCCTGGTCCCTGCTGGCAAGTGGACATCCCCCGAGGACTCCTGGGCTGCCAGAGGGATGTCCGACTGCAGCTTAGGCCTGGTCCCTGCTGGCAAGTGGACATCCCCCGAGGACTCCTGGACTGCCAGAGGGATGTCTGACTGCTAGCTTAGGCCCGATCCCCCCGGGGAGTGGGCCTAAGCCAGCAGGTGGTCATCCCCCTGAGGGGTCCCAGACTGCGAGAGGGCACAGGCTAGTCTGAGGAACCCCCTCCCCGAGTGCACAAATTTTTGTGGACCAGGCCTCTAGTCTATTAATAATCACTTTAAAAGTAAATGGATTAAATTATGCAATAAAAAACATAGGGTAGGCGAATAAATAAGAAAACAAGACCCATATATATTTTGTCTACAAGAAACCTACCCCAGAACGAAGGATAACACAGACTATAAGTAAAGGGATAAAAAAAATTTTTGTTGTGGGGAGCCTGGCTTGGGGCTGAGCCCACACATTTCTTATGGGGAGCCCCACAGCTGAGATATCTCTCCAAAATCTCAGCTGCTACCGGTGGGAGTGGGGCTAGCCCTATTCACATCCCTGCCCTTCCTACCAGTCTCTGCACCTTCTGTAAAATCTTGGTTATAAGACTTCTCCTCAGCTAGTCTTCAGTTGTTTAAGCAGGTTGCTCGCTCCATATTTTAGTTGTAATTCCAGTTTGGTCCTGGCAGGAGGTGAGTAACATTCACCTACTCCACCACCATCTTGGATCCCTCAAATAATTTAGAGTCCACACTTTAGAAGTTGCTAATTAGTAGATGCTTTTCTACAAGTTTTTATTAAGCAGTAGAGGCCTGGTGCACAAATTTGTGCATGGGTGGGATCCGGCTGGCCCGGCCTGATGGGGGCTGATCAGGGCTTGACTGGCTGGAGGAAGGGGACACAGGAGGTTGGCCAGCCAGCCCTGCCCCACGATCAGGGTGGGGGGGCCTATTGAGGGCAGGGCTAGCCTGGAAGAGGAGATGCAGGAGGTTGGCTGGCCAGCCCTGCCACTGGATTGGGGGTAGGGGGGTATTGAGGGCAGGGCCGACCAGGGGGAGGGACTGCAGGAGGTTGGCTGGCTGGCCCCACCCTCAATCCGGCCGGTTGGCTGGCTGCAGTGGGCATCATAGCAACCAGTTGTTCTGGCATTCTGGTCGCTGGCTTTTTATATATATAGATTCCTACATATTTAGTAGAAGTATTTCTATATACTTAGCCTGCCATATGTACTGATATTTTTTTCTAAACTTTGTTTTTCCCATTATTATTAGATATAATAACACTTCTTTTATAAATTTGTTCAGAAAATTAGAAGATAATTAATGCAGAGAAGTCATATACTTGACAGAATGCAACCGAAAAAGTTATCAGGCTTCTCTTACATTCTTTAGTTTTTCTTGTATATTAGTATACTTTTTCTGTTTGGCATCATTAATTTTATCACATTCTTGCCATATTTCATTTAATTTTTTTCAACAAAATTCTCCTTGACCTTCAATCAATTGTCTATATTTTAAATTCATCTTTATTTCAGAGAAAAATATTTTCTTGAATTTAAAGAGAGTATGAACAGTTGCTGTCTGAAATTTGCTTCATTAGTAAATATTTTCCCGAGGCAGATTCTCTTTATTTTTACTGCTATACTGTTCTCCTTTTTTCTTTATTTTTTGTTTGCTTGTTATAAACATTTTCTCTCAGTTGCATTTGGATTCCATTCCTATTTATTTATTCTTGATTTTTGAAAGAGTGCATCCATGCCTGAAAAAATGCCCCACAGGAGAATATCTGGACTCTTCTTGGATCACTTTGGTATCCTCCAGGATCTTGTTAGAATGACCTTTTAGATATTCATAAAACTCCAAACCAGTCCAATCATCCAGAAACATCTGGAGACATTTGGGGTTCTCTCAGAAGAACAAGTTTGCTTCTCTGTCCAAGCTTCCTTCCTAATTGCTGAAGCCCAATGGCCATATCTTCATAGACAGTTTTCTGCTGGCTTGTGGTTCTTCTAGGTTTTTATCTTTGTATATCAATAAATATCTTTACATTGTAGTATTTTTTTTCTGGGATAGGTATAGTTCCCCCTACCTAACTGTTCACATAAACTTGCCTGCATTGCTTTCCCCTACGAAAAAGGAGACATTGTGTGTTCAAAGTCAACTTTGAACATCCATGAAATATACAACAAACAATATTAGAAAAAGAAATTATATTATGTAAAATATTAACATAAGCTACATTTTTATAGTGTCTCCTAACCTGTCTCATCCTGTTTGCTTTGACTTTTTGTCTATCTAGCTTATAAAACTGAAAGTATCAACAAAACAAGGGGGGAGGGGTGACTGTATGTAATTACAGTGCTGTGACATTGTGATTCCCATGTGGGAATCTTCAATCTTTATTTTTCCAAGTAACAGTTTAGATTGGGAAATACTAAGCTCTTCTTTTGGCACCTCTTTATATATTTCTTGATTTCAATTTAATTTTCTTTCTCCTTTTATGTCACCTTTTCTAGATATATGTTAAATAACCCCTTTAAAGGAGACTACTGCCATTATTTAAGCATTTTAAAATTACATTTAAATGAATTTGATATCTAAATTATGCCAACTTTATTTCATTATTGTGATCATACCAAATAATGTTGTTAACTACAGAGCTATGAAACTAGAAATATGGAAAGTATTCATTTCTATGGTTTACATATATTTTCTTCAATGAAATTTACTTTTAAGATCTCATAGTGTTAATGTAAGAAGTAAAAATTTACAGAATTTGAAATATATAGAATATCACAAAGAAGAAAATTTCCATCCATAAATTTTTAAAAATATATTTCTTTATTGATTTAAGAGAGGAAGGAAGAGGAAGAGATAGAAACATCAATGATGTGCCCTTGGCTGGAATCGAACTGGGACCCTTCAGTCCACATGCCAAAGCTCTATCCACTGAGCCAAACCGACTAGGGCTCCATCCATAACTTTTGAAGCCAGTAGTTGTCATTCTCATGTAGCCATTTCATCTATTTCATCTATTTCCTTGAGCAGAAATAAATTTATGTCTTTGCAAAAAATTAGAACATTGTGTAATAGTTTTATATAACCTGCTCCTTACACTAATAAGATACTATAAATATTTTTTATGTCATTAAGTATTTCTTCTTGACATCATTTTAAAAGGAAGCATAGTATTTCATTTAACCAATTCCATATTGAGGCTATTTTAGGTTTTTTCCATATTTTTCCCATTTTAACAAAACTGTCATGCACATTGTTTTTTAAACACAGCAGTGATTTTTTCTTTTGGGAAAATTTCATAAAATAGAATTGCTGATCAAAGTAGATGTGTGTATATAAGCCTTTTGCTATGTATTGCTTTATTTCCCTACTGGAAGGGTATATCAACTGTATCAACTTTACTCCCACCAGCAGCCTAGTGCTTATTTTTTAAAGTACACTGCAATGTTTTCAATGTAGACAATGGTGGTAGTGAACTTAGATGTCTGTCTAGTAAATTCACAAAGAAATATCTGAGATGGATATCATAAAGCTCCTCTTTGTGACTCCATTTCCACTCCTAGTAAGGATGAGTGGGTAAGAGCATTTACTTATTTAATTTTCCTACTATGTGCAGCTCATAGTACTTTCATACAGAAGCATATGATACTGTCTTTTCCCTTTCAAGCTCATTCAGTAGAACAAATGTACACATGTAGTTCAGTAGATCAAATGTACACATGTAGTATCTTAGACAGAAACTTATGTTAATATTTGGTTAGAATCTAATTTGTTTTCTAACAATAACAAGAATTCTAGAATATGGAAGGATTCTTGTGACTCAGAGTGAATGGACAAAGGTAGAGGAGTTGTGCGACAGGTTGAATAGGTTCTTGAAGGCTAAATTGATTTGAATAGGATGGAGGTGAGACAGGAGATAGGCTAAGTATGAGCAAATCTTCACACATGGGAAATGCACAGGACATAGTTGGGATATGGTAAGGAAAGGGGGAAAAAGACCTAACAATTATAGATTTCCTATAATCTGCCAATGTCTGTGCCAGGTACTTTATTTAAAACAACCATATTATTATTATTCCCATTTTATTGGATCTCAGAGAGATTTGATCACTTTCTTGCCCAAGTATAACTGCTTATAAGTCACAAAGGGTTATCTATTTAAATAAATGGCTTGCCCACTTGGTATGTTATTAGGCACTGATTTTATTTAGTACTGGGTTTCTTCTAGAGCTATCTGGGTTGAGTTTTTCTATTCATGACAAAGGTTAGTCATCTCAAATTGTGACACTTAAATAAGAGGGCACATAATTCAAACTATGAAACAGTACAAGAGACATATATGCATTATGTGACTAGAAGATAGGAGCTGTGGTCTTGAGCATTATGTGGCTTCTTAGAGCAGTTAATGCTTCTTGTATCACAACTACATAGTCATCCCGAGTCTGGCATCAAGGCATCTGAATGGTGCCGAGTGTAGGAAATTAGAAATCAGTGTTATAGTGTTGAGGTGATGTCTCTGTAGAAATAGTAGATAATATCAATGTTCTTTGTATGAGTCACATTTATGGTTGCAGCAACACTAGAAGGCTGTCGCTTAATATGACTAGTGTCAAAGTAAACACTGACCAACCTAAGCATGTGATATGATCATGCCTCTCAACAGTAGGAAGAAACGAGGTAGAGGGAGACTCAGCACTAGCTTGACTTCAAGTATCAGGACAAGTCCAGATTGGTTGTTGTCATTGCAACAAGAGGCAACACATTCCCGCCCCCCAGTTAAAACGCCAAGAGCATAGTGGATGTCCTAGCCATTGATATTGACAAACCCTTATAAAGGGATAAGATAGGTTACTAACAGTGCTGGAATTACAAAACTATTACTGGAATAAACCAGGATTCAAACTCAGGTATATTTATGGTGATGCTATACTCTTTCCACCCACCATACTTTCTGTGAGTGGACTAGCCTGACTGACCCAAAATGATTCTGATTGAGGATTAAGAGAGATAATGCTGGAAAGTTAGGCTGGGGCAAATTATGGCGACTTTAAAGTGTTAAATTATAATCTTTTGATTCTCCCAGTTTAATCTTACACTGTACTATTTTCCAAGTTGCTTAATCATAAAATTCACACAGGGTGCTTGTTAAACAGATTTCATGTCTCCTCTGAAAATGCTGATTTAGAGAGTCTGGGGAGGACCCTAGATTCTAAATCTTATTCAATTTTTCTTTGGAGGGTATTTTGAACAATCTGCCAAGTGTCTCTCTTGGTGGTGGGAATTTGCTCCCTCTCCTATTCAGATAATGTTTATTGAGCAGCTCCTGTGAGGAGAGGTGCTGTGGGAGGAACAAGGTTGGATCTCTGCCTTTAAGAAGTTTCCTTTGGTAATTGAAAGATACCTCTAGCATCTCTTTGAACTACTTGTAATTACATAGCCATCTTATTAGGTACTTCATTATGATTTGATTTTCTGGTTTTACAACAGAAATATGTTTAAAAGAACTGATTACTATTCACTTGGTTAAAACAATATTTAAGGTATCCTTTTCTTGGTTTTGTGTGTTCACTATATTTAATCTGGATTTACATTATTCTGAATATAAAACTATTTTTATTAAATATGTAATCATAATATTTATGCTTCTATGTTAGTTTTGGATTTGAGATACATAATTCTCTGAATTATCAAAGAAATGCTTAATTTCATCCAGAAAGGAAAGTTTCTTTTGCTTATTTAATCAAGCTACTTGATGTTCAAAACCTCAGTTTGGGAGGTATTTTAGAAAGTGAGGAATATTTGAATTTTAAATTTAAAATCTTGGCACCAAAGCTCTTAACTCTTAATTACACAGAAAATATACAGCATTCAAACTTCTGTATTTTTATGCTAGCACAACCCTGTAAATATATCATAGGCTCAGGTTTCCACAGAGTGTTTTTATTGGGGGTATTCCTACCAAACTAAAAGATTTCCCAATGGGAATACAAATCACCATTAAGATTGTGTCCACACATGCAAAATTAACTGAAAAATTGTGGTAATTATATAAATATTCCAAGCCCCAAACAGCCTTGCTTGAAATATTCAGATAATTGAGGCAATAAACATAGATTCTAGTAATTAGAAGGGACTCACAAATCCTCTAAATCTGCCTTATTTCATAGAGGAAAAACTGACAGCTACTCTTTTTTTTTTTAATCATAAGCCAAAAATATACCTTTGCCTGAATTTATGACTAGTTCATGCAAACTTTTTTTTACACCTAACATATTCTGGTAATTTTCTCGCTTTTTACTTAATTTTGCTTAAGGTCTTGGCCTGAACAGCTACTTTAACATCTGACATCAACAGCTTCTCTTGGGTATCTGAAGCCTGAATTGGGAACACTGTTTTTCTCTCTGGAGAAACCATGAAGCTGTGATTGGGTATTACTGCAGAGAGTGTGTCATGTGATTCAGATCCCCGAGTGTTAAAGCAGCCTACCTTCCTTTACCCTCCTGATTTGAGCACCTTCCAGTTTATTCTTCCCTATTGGCTCTTCTGTTCAATTTAGTTCAGTCTAATGTCCTTCTGATTTTTTTTCCTTCTAAAGGACAAGAACTAATGCTCTAATTTAGAAGACTCAAGTACCATTTTTTTGCTCATTCTTTATCAGAGATTGCACTATTCAAGTACTTTGCTTTTTTTTCTTTCTTTTTTTTTAAGGCGAATTTGTTCCTATTATACAGACAGAGAAATCTTAGTTCTATATTAAAAAGTCTCATCACCAGCCTCAGGCACCTTGGAATATGGAATAGAAATAAAATAGTATTGAACGAATAAATGGTCTCTGACTTCAGGAATGAAAGCCCATGAAATAGAAGGTCAAAATTAGCTTTTCTGAATAGACATCCAGAGGGAATCACCAAAGGTTACCTAAATCATGCCTGTGTGTCCAAAGATGGCTAAACTTGAAATCACGATTTACTAAATTTTTGCAAATAATGATATAAAGAAGTATTTGAAAAATAAAAGATGTTAAGTAAACGTAGTCATTGTTTAAGGTGCCCTTAGTAAACAGATAACCAAAGAATTTCAGAAGCACACATCATATTTTAAATTATTAAAACCTATTTTCTTGCTATCAAATTTAGCATGAGGATGAAATAAGGTTTTATTTAGTATTAGCACATAATGTGAAAATTAGTATCATTTGGCTAAAAATAAATTCAAATATATCTTACCTGATAACTTAGGGTAGATTTGTTTCATTAAATGTAGATAGGAACTAAAAAACTTAGAGCTTTTCTCAATAATTTCCATTCTTAGAGGCAGATCATTGAATGACAATGAAGGATCAAATATACTTTATACTGGGGAGAAAAATAAAAATTTACTATTGTTTTTTGTTTGCTTAATATATCTTTAGAAGGTGTGATCTCCAATATTCATCAGAGTTTACTTTTCCCTTTTTTAAAATAGGGACATATTTGACGTAAAGCAAAATGCACAGGTCTAAGTGTACAATATGATAAGTTTTGGCAAATGAAGACATCCATGAAAGCCACATTTCTATAAAGGTCTAGATTATTTTCATCACATAATATAATTTCTTTAAAAAAGTCCCCTTCCTAGTCAATCTTCCTCCCTAGCCCACAGAGGCAACAGCTGCTTTGGTTTTTATCATACTAGTTTAGTTAACGGTTCTAACAACTATATGAATGAATGAAATATGGTACATATTATTATGCACCTGGTTTCATCCATGTGGTTGTGAGCATTATAAATACACTTAAAAATAATGCATATTTTTGTAAAAAATACCATTTTTATTGCTGAGTAGTAGTCCATTGTTTGAATATACAACAATTTGTGGGTGGGCATTAAAAAACCCCAACACTTTTGCTTTAGGAATAAAACTGCTGTAGTCATGCTTTTATTTGTCTTGTTGGTTGTATATATTAGCTTTGTTTCTTTGGGATAAATTGCTTGGAGTAAATTTACTGGGTCATAGGTTAGGTGCATGTTTAACTCTAAGAAACTTCCAAATAGTGTTTTTTAAAAACATGGTTGCACTATTTTTCATGTCTACCAACAATGTATAAGTTCCATTTCCTCTTCCTATTTGCCAAAATTTGACATTCTTAATATTTTAATAGTCATTCTCATTAGTATATAGGGGTTTCTTACTGTGGTTTGGATTTGCATTTCCATGATATTTAATAACGTTGAGAATACATTGTCTGATTATTGGATATCTCACTCTATAAAGTGTCTATTTTACTCTTTTGTCCAATTTTAAATTTTTTTGTCTTTAATTATTATCAAGTTGTTTAAATTCTTTATATATTCTGGTAAGAGTTCTTTTCCAAATACTTGTTTTAAAAATAATTTTCCTAATCTTTGAGTTGCCATTTACTTTGATGTGCTATCCTTTTATCAAGTATTTCCTTTCATGGTTTGTATTTTCTGTGTTTTTAACAAAAAAATAAAACTATTTATAGACAAGGTTATGAAGATAGTTTTTTTTTTCTTTCCTACCTAGATGTATTAGAGTTTTAGCTTTTATATTTATGTCTATACGTTCTCTTGAGTCAATAAATTGTATGAGATGGGGTCATTTCATTTTTGTTTCCAGCACTATTTTCTTTCCTTCCCCATTAAATTGAATTGGCATATTTTTCAAAATTCAAGTAGTTTCAAAGTGTTACTGGAATTTGTATTTGGTTCCTTTTATCTGTTTGTCTATCTATCATTAGGCCAATATCACATTTATTTAATTACTATAGCTTTGTTTTAATAGTGTTGAAATCAGGTTGTGTAAATTCTTCAATTTGTTCTTTTTCAAGATTGATTATTTCTGTCCTAGCTAGTTTGGCTCAGTGGATAGAATGTCAGCCTGCAGACTGAAGGGTCCTCCATTAGATTCCAGTCAAGGCCACATGCCTGGGTTGTGGGTTCAATCCCCAGTAGGGGGTGTGCAAGAGGCAGCCAATCAATGATTCTCTCTCATCATTGATGTTTCTATATCTTCCTCTCCCTTCCTCTCTGAAATTAATTAAAATATATTTAAAAATAAAGATTGGTTATTTTCACTGTAGGTCCTTTGATCTCCATATATACTAGAAACAGCTTGTCAATTATGAAAAAAAAAGCCAAAATGATCATGAAAAAAAACAAGAAGCAAAACACTATTTCTTCTGATATTATGAATAATTCCTAGGCTGTTTCCATCTTAAAAGAAATTGATCAGAAAAGTCAAAATTAGCATAGTATTTCCTGCAATATTTAATGAATGCTCTTATTAATTTTTTCTTGCCCAGAAGAAAAGACGATTCATATAATAACCTACTACAACTTCCACATATAATCTAGAAAAATGACTGGTTAATAAAAAAGAGCTAATTTAAGCACCGATAATTGATTTGAAGTTAAAAACCTTCTGGTACTACATATATTTAGAACTACTGTTAGGTACATTTCATTTTAGATTTTAATTTTGTCAAAGAAAAATTTTTTCCTATTTGTACAACTTTTAAGTTCAGATACAATCTTAAAAATAACCCAATGTGTATTTTTTTCAAAAATACCATTTGCAAAGGACCATAAATTCAAATATTATTAAACTGAGTGTACCTCTATATAATCAATATAAAACAAATTTAGGATAACCCATATTTTAAGTTTTGACCCAATTGTCAAGATCACTTTATCAAATTTTCTTTATTGTGTGACAGTGCAGGTGTGCCTGGAAAAGCCTCAGGAGCGGGTGATTTTGGAGTGTTCCATTAAAAGTTCGATGAGCATTGTTCGTTCCTGCTCTCATTTGTAAGAATGGGCTTGTACGCTGCTATATAAACAAAATTATTAAAATAGATTTTAGAGACCACACTTTCTTATTCATTGCTATATCTTACAGCGCCTGATATAATAGGTGTGCAATAAGTACTTGTGGAATGAATATAAGAAATATCTTTTTTTTCTGTTAATATTCAGAGCTTAATCTTTACTTGAAACTTATGAGGTAGTCCTAGGATTTATTGTTGTTGTCATTGCCATTTTGTTTGTCTTGGTCAGTATAGCTAGTCAGTGCCCTGTAAAAATTTAAGCTTCAACTTGGGACAGGAGTTCTTTGGAGGGCAGAAGAAGAAAGAAAATGGGGTCTGTATGGTTTATGTGGGTACTAGGACCAGTGTGTGACTATGGGCAAGTAATTTAATGTGTTTTGATAATTTAATATGTTTGGATCTCTGTTTCTCCATTTTATAATGAAAAGTCTGATGGCTTAGGTCATTTTTGGACCTAAAATTTTTTATATCTTTGTCCTGGACCTAATACTGTATGTGTCTATAAATATTTCTCTGTGATTCCTGAAGTTGAACTATTGTACTATAGAAACTACTGCCTTTGAGACTTACAATGAATAAAGGTGGAGGTGAACATTGACCATGCTCATGCAATCAGATTGCTTTTTAGTTGATCTTTAACTGTCTTTAAAACTGGTTCCCTTCATACTATCTGCTGCAGGTAGGTGTGCATGATGGAACTGACGACATGCACTTGGAATGAACAGCATTCCTCTTTCAAGTCTGAAAGTCAGACAACTCGTGGCAGGAGGACTGTTGATAGCAACTCATCCTCTTGGAAAGAACACAGTTGCATGGCCTGTAACATGCTGTAGAGAAACCAGCATGTCTGCCAGAGATCAGAGGCAGGGAGGAGTGGCTGTGGAGTGATCCTTTACCACAGTTTGATGAAAGGGAGGATTTTAATCGGACGAGGTGGTATTCAGATATTTGGCACATTCTTTGCTTTAGAGCTTCATTAAATACTTTATCTAGGGCCATCAGCAATCCTGTCACTGGAATAAAAATGTGTACCAAAATGTTGATTTCAATTTTGTGGGTCCTATATTGAGAATTACTACAAATTTGACCCTTTAACTTTATTTTTTTTGCAAGTATCTTAGGGATTCCAATTTAAAAAATATTTTTCAGACCCAATATTTTGGGGGATTTTTTTTTTGCACTGGGCTAATTATTTTACATACATTAATTCACTGAGTTCTTATAACAATGATATGTATTAGGTAAGAACTGAGAAAGTATAAGGGAAGTAACATCCAAAGTGTCACAGAAGAGAATACTGAATTCTTACCCAATGACCTTTGAGTCCAGAACCTCAGTTATTAATCACGAGGCTCCATCTCTCTCTGCAGCTTCTTCCCATGTGATACCCCTTTTTGGGCTGTTTGATTGCATTGTGATCAAAGAAGCTGATCACAGTGTGCCATTCTGTGTCCCAACATGATTTTAGTTCAGATAGCCCTGCCTGCTGTTCAGGGCTATCTCCAAAGTGGAAGAAGAGACTGCTCAGAGTACAGAGATGATGGCATGGGGAGCAGCCCTCAACCAATGGAATAGAAGTCAGTGGGTGAGTTCGCCTCTCCTGCTTTTGGTGGGAAAATTCTGAAACATACTAGATAAGTACAGTGTTTTTGGAGGTCCTAATGGAAAGGAGTCCTGTATTTGCACACATTGCTAACTGGTTTATTAAAGGTAGCTTTGGGGGGAGGATGAGGACACATTTGTAATTCCTTAACTAATAAAGAATTTAAAGAGAAAAAAATAAAGGTAGAAGATAAAAAAATAAAGGTAGCTTTACTGGCTTTTTTCCTTTCCCTGTCTTTCTCACTACTTTTTTACTTTTCCTTCTGTAGAATTTCTCCCAAATAAATGACTTACATCCATGCCCTTATCTCAGGCTGTTTTCAGATTACAAACTAAGGCAGTCAATATTTTAAAGGTGCCTGATTGTTAACTCATTTACTGTATATTCTAAATAATAATCCCACTCTACTTTGTCCACTAAGTTATAAAAACCCACCCATTTTTTCCTCCAAATGTCAATGTTCTTTCTTCCCAACCCACCTAATAGGCCAGGCCTTTGTTGTATTATCCCTGAAGTAGTGTGTTGGGCTTCTAGTTAGCACACCCTCTTGTATCATCTAAGATATCCTGCATATTGATACCACATAAAATTTACTCCAGTGTTGGTTTAATCTGCTTAAAAGACTTACAATTACTCTGAACAATTTATCACATCAAGCCTAAATTACTCTGCCCATGGTAAGATGAATTTTCTTCACAAAATTCTCCAACCCTGATAAAGTTGTATTGATTTCTTAGACATCTATAATCTCACTATAGAATTTCATACATTTATTATCTTATTACCATATTTCTATATTTTATCTTAGTCTACTGAACTACAGGCTCCTTGAGGCCATAAACTATGCCTTGTGGTTATTTTGCATTTTCCATAATCTAGCACGGTCACGGCTACAAAAGCACTAATCTAAAAATACTTTTCAACTAAATGATAATTCATTCTTGACGACTTCCTGAAAGGTTTAATTTGTAACTGATTTTAGAGGCATGTTTTTCTGAAAATTACAGAATTTGGAAGGTATTTTGATTTGCCCAGATTCTCAAAGTAAGCAACAAATAAAAGCTAGTTCTTTTAACTTGCAGTTCTAGAAAATAATTGTTGGTATACTAAGTGGCAAAAGTCATCTTCAAAAGAGTGCAAGATTTGCATGCATTTAAAAATCTCCAGCATCGTTGAATATTTGACCACAGGCAATGACAGAAAGGAAAATGAACGCCTCCTATGGATGCCCTGAGGACTTTTACATCTTGCAGCAAATTATTTTTAGCGAGGAAGTCACTGTCATTTTGCCTTATTTTAAAGACATATTTCAGTAAGTCTGTGGAACTCCATCTAGATTAATGTAAGAGATTCTGGAGAGGGGATAATTTCACATTTTTAAACATCAATAGTCACTAAAGCTACATTTTCTTGTGGTTCATTTTCTTTTTTTCAAAATGTAAGCTCTGTTATGGGTTTATTTCTTTCTAGAAGCACATAAAATTCACTTATTTCAAAGCAGATTACAGTACTAAAATGCAAAAATTCTAGAACTCACCCTATGTGAGGTACTAATTTTCAATATCCAAGTGAGGTGTGTGTGTGTGTGTGTGTGTGTGTGTGTTTTCAGAAAGTAGGTGGGGAAACAATTCTATAAAGTATCCAAAACTTGTAACTAAAAGATGTCATTCCCTTGGAAGACTGTCCAGGAGTTTTTCCAGGCTGAATTTTTATAATTACATAAGTATGCTCCACAGCAAAGTTCCTAATAGAAGCATCTAAATCTTACTGTGCAACCTCAAGAACAAAAATATTCTCTTAAAAACCTGATTGCTTTTCTATGGAAGCAGTTAGCTTTGATTTATACCACTTCTGAAGGGAGCTTCACTGAGGCTTTGAGTAATTCAATAAGGATCATATAATATACTTCCCTTTACATCTCATAGAGTTGCTGTGTATGGAGCTCTTTGTTTATGATTCAGGAAATGGGCTAAAAGCTTCCTAGGTCCATCTCTGTTCAGAAAATTTGTTCTTGGGGGGAAGTAATGGCCTCTTGCATTTTAATAAGCAGTAAATCTCGAGTACTACAATGCTCCAGCAACAAGCTATCTTTGGCAGTGTGGGCCTTTCCTTGTTTTTGAAGCTTTCTCTTATTCAGCAGTTTGGATATGAAGATAATTCTTATCTCTCACTATATTTTCATTTGAAGACACTGCACTAGAGGATGCCACCCACATTTTCTTCTGAAAGTATTCTGAGCCTCTTTTATGAGTGCTTACGAGGGATATGATAAATTAAGAGAAGCTTTATAAATGAGCTGGAGTTTCTTCCAAGTTATATCTGGAAAAGCAATTGTATGTTATTTTACTTAATTTCTCATGTAAATATTGATTACTTGAATATTTGTAGTTCTTCAAATAGTCAATGTAATGTTTTAGATGCTGGGATGATACAAAAACGAGTATGATTAGTCCTTGGCTACAACTGCTTAAGAAAATCTTCATCTTAATGAACTGCATGGAGTCTAACCAGAGTGGACCCTTTGTGAGTTCTGAGACACAGAGGTTCCTTCTGAGAAGGTTCCTTAGAGCATTTAATTTTCTTAAGTAGAACTATCTCCAAAGAAGACCAGATTCTCTTTCTCTTTTTATCGTGGCAAAACAGTAATTGTTCTAATCTCCTTAAGTTCATTGCTTATAGAATTTCGGGGTATTTCTCCTACTTACAAACTTACAGTTTCATTTTAACATGTTAGAAAGTGTATATTGACACAAACAAATCTTACGGAGAATTTTTGACTGGGAGCTGTATTGTGGCAAGTAAATTGTTGAGATACTTTTTTTTTGTCCACAATTCATTCATTGGTAAAGATGTCTTAGGACTAAGAAGAGTGATTGATTTAATTGTATTGAGATGAATGTAAAGATATCTTAGGACAAAGGCCAAACAGAAACGCTTATTTCAATTAGGAAGAAAAGAAGAAAATGAAGAAAACAACAACAGTGAAAATTGTCAACTCTTAATTGGTATCAAAAGCTTTCTAAACTTTAAACCTGTCTACAGTTTTACTTTGTTGTGATACTCAGCAACTTAAGAGTGACTTTAATTACTTTCATTATTCATGGCCTAGTTCTCAGGTACTCCTTCCCAAATGTTCCCTATGGGTGTCTTAAAATTCTCTCTTGCTGGTTCTTTTCCTTGACATTATTTAGTGTAAACTGCATTTAGTGAAAATTTTAGTGTAAATGGGTGTCATTTTTCTTTCTAGACAGTGGGATAAATAGGCAACTGTCTTTTTCTACAAGAAGGACTGAGGAAAAATGCCAAGCAAGAGAATATCCAAATGATGTATCCATCATTCTCAGGCTTTACTCTTGTATACCTTGTATTGATTCAGGCATCTTCATGAGCAATCAGTGATTTTCCATGGTTTAGTTTTTCTTTAATATTTTACAGAATTGCTTTATAGAGTTATATTTTTATTATCTATAGATATGTATATTTATATTCACAGTACAATGGAGACTGTGTAGAAAGCATGTCTAGCTAAAAGACACATTAGCTAAGGAAAATGTGGGTTTGTGTTCCTGTTGATCTTCATCAAGATACATGGTAATCTGATTATTGAAAGTCATATTGACAAGCTTACTCTGCATTAGAGATGAAAATCACTTCTACTCCTTTTTACTGTCTTAATTAATAATACTGTTTTAAAAATACTACTGTTTTCTTCAGTTATTATAATGATAGGTTGTTCAGAGTGATAAAACTATTATTTACAGACTATTTGCCAGCCTAGAATTTTTTTCCATTCCCACTTTATGATGGAGTCAAAGATGTAACTGCCCCTCAAACCTGAGCTGAACCTAAGACAAACTACATATTTCTATTTCCTTGCTCTTTTATTGACAAAACACCCAACTTTTCAAAAATCCTAGCAATGCCACAGAAAAGGTATTGAAATGTGACTGATCCCTCTTCTGTCTCTGAACAAACAAACAAACAAAAGTCAGGGTATCAATAATTACCCTTATGAAATGCCTGAGGTTAACTGCAGACTGGTTTCTGCAGACAAGAGAAAGAAAAAAGATTCTCACTCTTTGCTAGAGGGAGATTCTTTATACCTAACAGAGAGAGCTTCCCAAGAGTCCAGCTGGAGAGACTATGTAAAATTTGGTTCAAAAGTTAGTAATTTTTCTTCTTCTTGCAAAATAAATAAATAAATAAACCCTACAAAAACTACTTGTAGAAATTCAGCTAACAATCTGCTTCAAAGCAGCCAATCAGTTAAGCAAGAGCCTTATCATTTTTTAGCTAAAGATAAGAAAATAAGTTGCAGAGATATAAAAAATGTAAGTAAATCATATGATTTATACCAAAATAAAACCTACACATGCCTACTTTGTCTGTATATATAATTTTGTCTTATCAGATCATTTTGTATTATTTTTCTTCAGTTATTATAATGATAGGTTGTGCAGAGCAATAAAACTATTGTTTACAGACTATTTGCCAGTCTAGAATAATCTTTTTTAGAATCCATGAAAGCAAAGACAGAAAACTCAGGCAAGACAGTTCCTTTTGTCTCCTAGGTAATAATAGCAGGTACCAGGGCTTAACATATGTTTCAATGGGGAGTTTGAGTAGCTTGTCTATTAAATTGTAAAATTTGCTTATAGTTCCCCTTGTGTATGATGACATTTCCTTCATAGAATACCAGTGATCATTTCTTTCCTTTCTTATTGAATGATTGATTGGTTGATTGCTCTGAGCCAGTTATCACCATACCAAGGACAAAACAGCTTGCCTTAAATGCTACTGGTAAATTTATTTTTCTTTTAACACTCCTTTGAAAGAAGCATGAAGATGAGGCATTTTAGAATGACAAATGCTAGTCATGTAGTCATGTGCCATCACTCATTCTGCCTTTTGTAAGTCTGAATCACTCTCTTTAATGGTTGGTTGCCAGACTTACAGAAATGTCTTCCTGAGTACTCCCAGGTTAGATTAGTTGACAGTGTTACACTTGTAGAGCTGATTTTTTAGAGCAACTTTTGAACAGATTTGGTAAATTAAAAACTTTGAAACACCATACAATTTAAGTAATGTTATTTTAATAGAGTGTATTATTGTTATTATTATTATTTTGATGCAGTTCTCTGGAACATTTTAATAGACCAGTGGTTCTCAAACTTCTGGCCCTTTAAATACAGTTCCTCATGTGACCCCAACCATAAAATTATTTTCGTTGCTACTTCATAACTGTAATGTTGCTACTGTTATGAATCATAATGTAAATATCTGATATGCAGGATGGTCTTAGGCGACCCCTGTGAAAGGGTCGTTCGACCACCAAAGGGGTCGCAACCCACAGGTTGAGAACCGCTGCAATAGACCAAACTGTGGAAATTTAAAGGTTAAGAAATTTCAAGAAATGGGAAGAAATGACTGAGAAGCAGAAAGAACTAATAAGGTGTTCATAGTGCTGACCATAACCCCAGAACAGAGCAAAGACTAAAACAAACTCTTGGAAAGCTGCTGCATTAAAAATAATAGCAGACTTCATTTGGCCCAAGCAAATTATGAAAATCAGAATAGTTATATATGAAATAGCATCCTTATTATTCACACAAATAACCAGAGTCATGCTTATTGAAGTTCATATCATGCTTTTCTCTGTGGAGAACAAAATATCTAAGAATGACCTCCTGCATACCAATGATTAGAGTTTGCATCCCAGTTTAAAGGAACACAGGCAGATGGTGTTCCAACCATTTGAATTTCCCTACCCTCTTTTTTTTTTGGTTATGTTTAAAATGCCTCTATTTACTCACCAGCCTTCTAGACTCGTATATGATCTACCCTGAGGCAGTGAGTGACCTATTTCACCTTTATGTGTCCTATTGCCATGAAACCAGACATACTACCATGCCTTGTACACAGTAGATGTGGAACAATTATTCACTGAATCGAAATCATTGTCCCTAATCTATTTATAGAGAACAGAAGTAAGTGATGACAATTCATCAAAGTCAAGTAGCTAGTGAACAGTTTGATTTTATTCACTTATTTACATTTGATTAATAAATACTTCAAAACACATGTGGTCATCATATGTAGAAACATCTCAATTTAAAGCAACTAGCTGTGTGTGTGTGTTTTTTTTAACTTAGTCAGCATAAAACATATTCCTGAAAAGCCTTCTGCAGCTGTGGAACAGAGAAATGCATGTCATTTATTTTTTTATAGTACTAAAATTTAACTTGTTATCTAAGATTTTGTTTCTTACAGTGAAGGGAATCTCTGAAGAGAATTTAGCCAAGGTCTTCTAAGCAGACAGTAATCTTTTCTTCTCTTCTGTATCTCACACAACTTCCTTTATCATTATTCATATTATACCTATATATTTACATACATTTTTATGTCAAATATTTGTGAAGCTTCAGTGCATTACAGATTTGTTGGCTCCTTGAGAACAGGCACCATAACTTACGCATCCTGGTATTTTATGAAGCATCCATTGGATTTGCTTTTCACATGGCAGGTCTTAGCATATTTAATGATCAAATAAGAATTATCCATGGGAAGATACAGCAATGGGGACCAGTTAGGAGTATAGACTTTAAAATTAGGCATTGCCTGGTTTGAGTCCACCTTCTATGTTTGCCACCTTTAGTTAGTCACAAAACCTCTTCTAAGCCTCATGCACTTATGAGGAATAAAAGGCCAAATGCAAATAAGTCTTATTACAGTAGTGCCAGCTCATAGTCAGTGCTTCATGCATGTTAGTTCTGCATTTTCCACTGTAAATCCTGTCTCTAGCTAAACAAGTTACATTAATGGAATTTTATGAAAATCAGGGATTTTAACTATCTTCTTGATTTCCATGGTAGCAATATAAAACTTTGGCATGGATGCCTTTCACCTTCACATTAATATTTTAGTAGGACAGGTGTTGTTATCTCTGTATGTTCTTTTGATCTTCATCTACTTGGTGTTACTTTTCATTTGGTAAGTGCTGGAGTTTCAGAAGAATTAAAAAATTATCATTTAGATATTCTGATAATATTTTAGTAAGTCACTCTTTTTAACTAACGTAGTATCAAGATCTTGTCTCTAATACATACTGATAAATACCGAGAGATTGTGCTGGCACTCTGTGTTATACTCTAGTCAGGGAATAGAGTATGTCCAAGTAAGGCCTTGTCGATCATTTTCTGTTTACAAAGTTCTTGAAGAAGTTATGCACACAAGGGACAATGACAAATGAGATAGCATGCGCTGAGCCCTCTGATTAGGTGTGTCAGAATATCTGCCTCAGGTTCATGGCCCAATCAGTCTTTTTCTTAGAACCTAAGACTTGAGCATCTTCTCACTTCACTGCTTAGTTCATATCAATGAGAATTCCCGAGAGACCAGGTCATCTGTGAGAAAAAGCAGAGGATAAGATGGCATGACCCTGAGGGGATCTGGCTCTGTTTACCAACTTTATTCTCATGTAATCTGCTGATTTCTGTCTACTAGCAAATTCAGGGGAGTAGTGACTAACCAGAATTGATTTTCCTCCTCTGAGGGTAAGTGAGGCAGAGAAGAGGGATGGGAAGAAAAGGAAGATATCTCTATTTAAAAATTTAAAAAAAGCCCAACAGGCATGGCTCAGTGATTGAGCATCGACCTATGAACCAGGAGGTCATGGTTCGACTCATGTGCAGGATGCGACCCATCAATGATTCTCTCTCATCATTGATGTTTCTATCTCTCTCTCTCTCCCTCTCCCTTCCTCTCTAAAATAAATAAAAACATATTTTTTAAAAAAGTAAAAAAGGCAGGATTTTCTTCCCAGTAGAAGCTAAAACATGTGTTCTTTTGAAGAGATTAATCCTATTTTTAGACATAGAGTAGTTTAACACATGAATGTTTGCATCATTACTGATATTCAGGGTGGGCAAAACTAGGTTTATAGTTTTTCATATGGAAAATAATCCAATAATTAATAAATAATAATACAAGAATAAACTTTGTACTGATAGACATTATTTTTATTCTAGGTATGAAAATGTGGATTTCATGGTCCTAGATGTACATTTTAATCTAATGATATAATAACTGTAGCAATATTTAATTCTTAGGTAGGAAAATCTGTGATGTTTTGGGCTTTTTTTGTGGTTTAATGGAGGGTTAGTGATTATATTGGTGGTAATAGTGAAAAAAAGCTCCAAGGGCAGGTGGATGATAGAAGGAAACTAACATTTATTGTACCAATTGCCAAGTACTGAATTGATCAATTATACATGCTACCTTATTTAACTGTCACTAACCCTGTATTATTGATATTTATTGTATAAAAGGAAAACTGATTTATATAGAGGATCAACAACATGTTCAAGATCATTCAGGGAATAAGTAGTGATTTGAGCATTAAAGCTTTTTCTCCTCTGCTGATAGGAATCTTTCTACTACCATGTAAAGAAACGGGATGCTTTAATGAAAAGATAAGGCCAGGGGGAGAGAAAGTCACTCAGCTCTTCTAACCAAGCCTTCACAACCATTCCGGATGAAGCCCCAATTATGTTAAGGAGATCACCTTAAGATATTGAAGCTAGACCAGAATGCCCGCCTAGCAAATCCACAAAATAAGAAAAATACAGAGAAATAATTATTCATCATTGTTTTAAATAACTGAATTTTAGGATAATTTGGTATGAACCAGATGCTGACTAATACATATGAAGTACTTTTTGAAATAAAAGTGTGAAATATGTTACAAGAAATGCTTTACAGTTCTTAATCGGGGGAAAAAATGAACACTCTGATTAAGTGGAAGAGAATGTTAACTTCAAATTCAAGGACAATAACCTAAAGAGCACATATTGTATGTCATGTACTATGCTAATATTTTAAACATACATCATCACGTTTAGTCCTCACCGCTATCTCATGATGTAGATGTTATCTCTATTTTGCAGATGACTAAACCAAGATTCAGAATAGCTAAATAACTTATCCAAGGTCACAACACTTAGTAAGTGGCATTGCCAGTTTGAAACCTTATGCAGCTAATTTGAAAGTCTTCTATTTTGCTTTCAAGTAACTTTTAGAAGTCATGGGAGAGTGTACGGAGTGCTATGAAGAGAAGTTCACAAGCAAGTTAGCTTGCTAAAGCTGTCCACTCAAATTATGAGAACCTGCCACTTTCCAATAGGGCAGCCTTATGATGCGTAGGTGGGAAATGCCCTGTTGTAGGGTTCCAGAATATTAAAGGATTTAGGTTAGAAAGGGGGAACAAGTCAAATTAAGAAGAAATGTAAATGAGAGAAGAATACTGGGGGCAAAGTCCACATGGCAATTTTGGCTGGGTTCAGTAGCCAGACTAAGGAGTGGAGAGGCTTGTGAGATGTCATTGTGCCTGTCTGAACCCAGGATTTAAGAGAGGAGAGAGCTACAGCTGACAAATGATTAAAAAAAAAACAATCTCAGTGAAATTCTTACCACAATCTCTTCATCAGCCTGAACACCTTCTCTCAGGCCATTTATATTCTCCTTGTGCCTGATAGATTTAAACTAATTTTGACTAGTTTATTATGAGCAGATGTTCATGTCATGTATTAGCTATGATAAATTCACTTTTCCCTTTTTCTCTTCTTTTTTTTTAGATGAATTGAAAACAGTATTGGCAATGTTTAACTTAAGTTTATAGCATACAACCTGCTACAATTTTGCACATAGTAATATTTGAATTTTGCAGTTAAGAAGCATCACTGGTATACCAGTAAGCATCTCAAATCAAACCTTGCTCACAGAGGGAATAAAACCATCAAGAGCAACATCTTGCATGATATGTTAATCTGTATATAACGGTAGCGACCTTCTCCACTGAGCACGGTATGTGCAGATCTTTCCTTAACCAATGAGTAGTATGGCACAAACAAATTACAAGTGGTGTCATATGACTCCACAGTCAAGTAACCAGAATAGAATCAGTTTGATTTAATCTGTAAAGCTAATTCATTATTGCCAAGACAGCGATTCAGCGCTCTGTGCTAAATGAACTAGATGTGGATGTTTAACAGACAATTTGCACCATGTGTTTCTGTAAAACAGAAAAAAAAATCAAACTATGGTTGAAAGGAAAGTCTTTCATATTTCAAATTTGACTGGGAAATCTTGGTCAAAAGGCAAATAAACAGAAGTGTTCAGTAGTCATAGTAAGAGTTAGCTGAACACTTACTCCCTGGAAAGTACCCCCGTCTCTGTAGTAGATTTATGTCTGTCATCACGGGTTTATAATCTTCCTTGCTACATTTAAGATACTAATGATTTGGGTGCTATGTGGTATAACTTAATGAACTACACATGGTTAGTGCAAACACTTTTATTACCAGTCTTAATCTATCTCAGAATCTCTTGTAGAAACTCTCTACCATAAAACCTCCTATGAAAATATATTGAAAAATTTCTTAAAAGTCCAAATATTTATACTGCCATCATAGAATATAATAACAATTTCTTAAGTATGTACAACTTTTTACATTTTTTATTATACTTCCATTTACACTGGTTCATTTGATCTTCATTATATTGGCATGGCCTAGGTAGGACTGATGAAATGACACCCATCTACACTAATAAAAGAGAAACATGGTAATTGGCGTACGCCCGCTACCCTTCCCATTGGCTAATCAGCGTATCCTTATGCAAATTAACTGTCAGCCAAGATGGCGGCCTGCAGCCATGCACTGAAGCGAGCAGGGAGGCTTGCTTCCTCCAGGAACTGCAGACTCCAACGTTCCCCGCCTCACTTGCTGGACTCTCAACTGCAACTCTAAGCAACTATTACTATGTTGCAAATAAGAAGCTAAACAAAACCGGCTGTCAGTCAGCCCCGGACCGCAACATTGCATCCATGTTTTCAGCAGCGAGGCCTCAGAGCTAAAGCTGGCCCAGAATAAAAAAAAAAGAAAAGAAAACAAGGAGCGGTTGGGAGCTTTTAGTCAACTGCCAGCGGGAAAACAGCCCTCAGCCCCTTAGCCAGCCTGGCCAGGCACCCCAGTGGGGACCCCCACCCTGATCCAGGACACCCTTCAGGGCAAACCAGCCAGCCCCCACCCGTGCACCAGGCCTCTATTCTATATAGTAAAAGGGTAATATGCCTCCCGGCACCGGGATCAGCGGAGCAGCGAGGCTCCCGGCACCAGGATCAGCGTGACAGGGGGCAGCGCCCAAACCCCCTGATCAGCCCTGCTCTGTGCCTGATGGGGGGGAGCTCCCCAATCCCCCGATTGCCCTGCAGCTCTGTGTGTGACAGGGTGCAGCGCACCAACCCCCTGATCGGCCCTGCTCTGTGTGTGACAGGCTGCGGAGCCCCAACCCCCTGCCCCCGCCCCCACGGGCCCTGCTCTGTGTGTGATAGGGTGCGGTGCCCCAACCCCCCGCCCCCACGGGCCCTGCTCTGTGTGTGACAGGGTAGAACCATAACCTCTCCATCGGCCCTGCCCTGAGTGTGACAGTGGCGGTGCCCCAACCCCCTGATCGGCCCTGCTCTGTGGGTGATAGAGGATGGCGCCCCAACCCCCCTCCACTGGCCTTGCTCTGTGTGTGACAGGGTAGAGCCATAACCTCCCCATTGGCCCTGCCCTGAGTGTGACAGGGTGCAGCGCCCCAACCCCTTGATCCGCCCTGCTCTGTGTGTGACAGGGTACGGTGCCCCAACTCCCCTATTGGCCCTACTCTGTGAGTGACAGGGGGGAGCTCCTCAACCCCCTGATGGGCCCTGCTCTGTGAGTGACAGGGGGCAGCGCCCCAACCCCCTGATCGGCCCTGCTCTGTGAGTGACAGGGAGCAGCGCCCCAACCCCCTGATTGGCCCTGCTCTGTGCGTGACAGGGGGCAGTGCCCCAACCCCCTGATCGGCCCTGCTCTGTGCGTGACAGGGGGTGGCGCCGCAACCTCCCCATCGACCCTGCCTTGAGTGTAACAGGGTGCGGTGCCCCAACCCCCCAATCAGTCTACCCTGAGCGTGACTGAGGGTGGCATTGCAACCTCCCGATCCGCCCTGCTCTGTGCATGACGCGGCGGCGCCCCAACTCCCCAATCGGCCCTGCTCTGAGCCTGACCAGGGGCTGCACCTAGGGATTGGGCCTGCCCTCTGCCACCTGGGAGCAGGCCTAAGCCAGCAGGTCGTTATCTCCCGAGGGGTCCCAGACTGCGAGAGGGCACAGGCCGGGCTGGGGGACCCCCCCCCCCGCCAGTGCACAAATTTTTGTGCACCGGGCCTCTAGTTTCATATAAGAGGCAACTGAGACTCAGAGATATAAAAGTTTCCTTTTCCTGGTCACTCTGCTAAAAGTAAATGAAGAAAAGGAATAGAAACACACTTTATGGTTTTGAGAGAAAATTTCTTTATAAATTCTTATATTTTTTTGTTCTCTGTAGTATTAAATACACTTTTTACTCATCCAATGAATGTTACCTAAAGTCTTCATGAAAGAGACATTTTGAAATCTGAGATTGACAATGACTAAGGATAGTTTAAAGCATGGTGTTTATATATTTCCTGAAATATAGCCGAATCTTTAGTATTAATTCCAAGCTTTATTCTAGCATCATCACAAAATAATTCTTATGTAAGACTGATTCCCATTTTAAAAACGTATAGGTTCTTAAGGGCAAAGCCACATGTATACATCTACAAAACAGAACTGCAAATCTTGTAAGAGCTGCTTTTTCTAGGAGGTTTCAGTGCTAGACCATCATATTCCGCATCACATTCCTATCCAATGTTTTAAAGCAATCTATCACTAACAACAACTTTGAAGTGGGCAAGAAGTCATATTTCATGGCAAGTAATGTGGATGATTTGAATTTGAAAACACAATAAAATAAAAACAATCACATTATGGGGCCCTTCAACTAGTGTTTTCATATGTTCCCAAGGGATCATTGGCTTTACTAGAAATCACAAGTTTAAAGTAAGAATTCTATACAAATTTGATGATGAACTATAACTTCATAGTTCTTCTGTCAATTGAATAGAAAACACTTGATTTTGTTCAACTTAGAGCTCAAAAAACATATGCTGAAAAAAAGATTAACTAAAATTGTTGTATGGCACTGTTCCTTTATTTGGTCACTATAACATAGTTTGAATAAAAGATCTAGGAGTATTTCAGATAATTATATATAGAAGTAAATATGTATTTTTGAGAATTCCCCAATATTTATAAATCCAGGGTAATATTACTAAACCATAAAAATATCAGCATTAATTTTTCTTGTATATTATACATCCTTTGTGTTCTATAGTAGATGATATAGAATTTAATTTTTATCTAAGGGAAATGTTCAAAATACAAATTAGTAGGTCAAAACTCAGGCATGCTGAATTAGAATTTCTAGGCCAACACTGAGGACTTTTTATAAAAAGAAAAAAAGAAAAGGTTTCTAGGAGATTCTGATAAGTAGCTTGGTTTGGGGGTTCGTTGAAGCGAATTTACTGAAAATTTCCTATTCTTTATATTTGCTCCCTATTTTTCCCCCTCGCCTTTTCAATTTACCCAGCAATCTCCCTTCCAATACCTCATTTTCACTGATAACTCCCATTCTATGATCTCGGTTCCTCTACATTTTGTTCACCATTGCTTCCCCCTGGCTCTTTAGGGTTTTTGTTTTAAATATCTGCATCCTGTTGGAGCATTCTCACTTTCATTCTGTCTCTTGCTCATTTCACTTTCATTACCAAATTTGAGTTTTCCAAGCGTCCTTATAAGAATCACTCAAACTTTCTAAATTTAACTAGAGTGTATTTCATGTGATAATCAACCTCTTTCATCTCATGGCACACATACACTAATAACTAAAATTCTGTGGCACACCAAAAAATACATTTTTTTGCTGATCTGACAAAAAATAGGTATAATTTTGATTCATTCACACCAGATGGCTATTGTTGTGTTGGCTGTTGTCATTTTTTTAATTCAACAGTCTAAGGGAAAATAGGTCAGTGCCCCTGACTAAATGGTATTGCATGTTTTAAAAATTCTTGCAGCATACCGGTTGAAAATTGCTGAACTGGAGGGAAAAAAAACAGCAAGGCTCAAATAAAGTTATATCTGGGGAAACTATTCCCAAGCAAATAAAAATATGCACAGTGACTAATTTAACAAATAAGTATTTGTATTCAACAAATTTTTATGGGCGCATATGATGTCAGCCTTGATGTTGTGCTACATTCTAGGGAATCAGTGATGAACAAGAGACAATTCCTGCTCTTATGAGAACTCTATTCTAATAGAAAGAAAAATATAATTCATTAAACAAACAAATAAAGAATTTCCAGTAATAAGTGCTTTGAAGAGATAGGTAGCAAAGTAAGTGTTTATCTCAGCACAATTAAAATGGCTACCGAGAAAAGTTTGACTAAATTATGGTAAATTAACCTGAGGGAATATTATTCAACCCTTTAAAGTTATTGTTATCAAGACTTCACTACTAAACATGAAAAATACTGTTGATACAATATTTATTTTAAAAAAACAATAAAAGTATATCATGATGTCTTCAAAGCATGTAGAGCAGAAGAAAGCAACATTGGAAGAAAATACATTTTTGAGATCATATTATTTTTATGATTACAATGTTATTTTGGATTAATTTATTACAGAGCATAAACTTTGAGGAAATATTTGATTTCCTGTTAAGCAAAGAGTTCTGTTATACCTGGCCTATCTCTCCATTACAGCATTTGCTTTTTCATAATGATGAACATGAGGCTTTAAAGTACATTTTGAATGATCCAAGAAAATATAGTACTTTACTTCCACCTAATATCTGTGCTGTTTATTTTATTGTGGTTTAATTTTTCATAATCAGTGATATCTTCATGAAATTAAGTAGGATAATAATCTATTGACTAACTAAAACACATCATTTCCCGATACCCAAGATAAAAAGAGTTATTTATAGGCAAAAATAAATAAATTAAACCTCAACTCCAAATTGCTTTATGTTACCCTTCAATTTCTTAGAGGATGTTGGTTTCTAAATTAGAATCCTGCAAAGGTATCTTAAGAGCAAAGAAATCCATCTCTTCATTTTACTTCCAAGTAACAGACAGTTATTGAGTGCCTGCTCTTTTCCTGTCACTAGGTATTGGGGATTGGGAATTGTTAAATATATTTTACATATTTTTGTCTGAATACATATGTGTTCATTCAAAACATACAGTTTTTGTGCAAAATTATAATATCAATGATTATAAGATGTATTGTTGAATTAAATGCAGCTTTTGTTGAGAAAAAGTAATAATGATGTTAAATATTTATATTGAAATTTTTAGTCACATCCCAATTTAAAAAAAATTTAAATGTCAAATGTGCCTTAGAATAAAATATATATGCTACATGTTCTGGAGGGGGTTCAAAAATGTACGTGTAGGTGATTCAACTATAATAAAATTCTAGCACAGATCGAGGCTGATGCTGGGAGGGAGCTGTGACAGGGTGCAGGGTCCTGAATGGGGCTCTGTTCCATTCTGATGTAGATTTGTCATCAGTGTGTAGTGAAATAAAAATTTAAAAAATAAAAGGAAACAGTGAACTTTTATCAGTAATAATTTTTTTTTCAATTTAAAGAGTAAAATGTCCTTTCATTTGTGAACTGATGATTATAGTTAGGTAGGCTTTTTATTTTTGTGTTCATGTCCTTGACAAAATTAAGCTTTACTAATCCTATGGTGGCCTTCCAAATATTTTTCGAAAGTTTTTTAACTCATGGAATTCAATGAGTTCAAGTGGTCAGGTGGGAATCAAGGTGAACTTACTGTCAAAAGGACTGGCGCTGGTTTAGCAACTAATAGCTCTGGGTTCTTGAACATGTGTGAGTCCACATTCCTTTTTTTAAAAAATAGGTCCTGTACAAAGTGCCATACTGCATAAACGACACAGCACTTGCCTTTCTCACGTGTGTTCCTGCTCTATTACTGCCACTATGTACTTTGGGTGATTGTGTTTTGTTTAATGCCAGTTTTCTCTAAGCCATTTGAGTGTTAATCAGCCACTCTGGGCTAACTTCCCTTTAAACCTCGAAGTTCAGCAGTTCCATTTGTATCCTGATGAAATCCTCAGGGTACTTTTATGATACTTTTGCAACAATTCTGCTTAGGTTTTTTTTTTTGTTTGTTTGTTTTGTTAATCCTCACCTGAGAATATTTTTTCCATTGATTTTTTAAGGAGAGTGGAAGGGAGGGAGAGAAACAGAGAAACATTGATGTGAGAGAGACACATAGGTACATTGCCTCCCTCACATGCTCCAACAGGGGCTGGGGAATCAAGCCTGCAACCCAGGTAAGTGCCCTTGACTGAACTCGAACCTGCAACCCTTCAGCCCAGGGTTGGTGCTCTAACCACTAAGCACACCAGTCAGGGCTGCAAAAATTCTGTACCACATGATACTATCTTATCATTTTCTTATGTCATCTGAACCTCTCTTATCAGTCCTTATTCCAGAAGTAAGAAATTTTCCTGAGCACATCATCTTTGAACTTTCTCTCTCTCTTTATTGTGTACACAAGGAGGCTTTTCCATAATCATTTGGGAAGATATGCTTTTCCTGTGTGGAGGGTTTATACTGTCCAGTTTAGATTGGATTTCTGTGGTATCTTGTGTTGTTCATTGTTGTAATGTTTTACTTTGTTTGGAAATTGATGCTGCTTGTCACTCAACTTTTTGACTGACACATCATTTTTTCAATCTTAAACAGTCAACCAACATGGGTTACAGACTGAGCATACAGTATAGAAACCATAAATACTCAAGCCTGCAAATCATGATTAGTTCAGCAAGAATCCAGGACCCTGAAGGAAGCATGAAGAGAAACAACCCTTTAAAACTAAAGAAGTAGCGATAATTACATCTATATATTTCAAATCAAAAGGCTCTTACTCTAGGAAACGTTAGCTTAAAAGATGAAAATCAGTGAGTTCAATATTACTTTTATTGGAATGAATGTTCAGGTGGAATGTCAATTTATTTTTGAGTATGCAATCTTGCCAAATCTAAAACTCTCATATATAGTACTTTAAAATTTGTTCTCTTAGCTTGTCAAGAATTCTCATATAACTCTTCTAAAATAAGATAGCTACCTAATACTGGAGGCATTTATCTCAAATTCTGTACTTAAATTACTACTTTGAATGACTGCTGAAATTAATCTAATCTCAAGTTTATATACCTTTAAACTGTTTTTTATTTTGACAACATGGTTTCATAAGCTATGATTATTTCAGGGATTTTGTTGGTGCAATGTATAAGATAAGCAAGTTGAGGTTTTTTGACTTATCAAAGCCACATTTTGAAGAATAAGAAAATGAAACTTGCTTGACTGGCATCTCCATAATTATTTGCAAAAATTTCTGAGTCATTTGACAATTCCCCATTTGTCTTTAAAATAAAAGGACTATAGGAAGAAAGACCTTATACCTTTGAGGTATTTTAAAAATCTTTCACAAGCAAACAGTAATTTAAGACAGGGAAAATATTGATACCTCTGGGATTTTTAGGCCATATCATAACGCTATTACTCCCACTCCACAGAAATTTTGGCTCTAAGGGACATTTTGACATCATTCTTACTCTCTCTGAATTAAGATTTAAATATTTATGCTTTTTTCTCTGTAAGACTTCCCTGAATGAGAGGTTAAGCAAAGGTTATGATGTTACAAATTAGAACTAAATAGGACACTGATACAGAGAAACTGTTAGTTAGACTAATAATGAATCAAGTCAATGAGACAAAGGGTCCCTCAAGGTGAGGTTTGCTGAAGTCTGAATATAAATGGCCATATTACTATTAATGTGTCCATTCATGAAAATACTATAATACTAGTTTATGTCAGAGGAACTACAAAGTATGAGTCTGTGTAAAGATGTGAATGAATAAAGGAGAATTATTTCATACCTCTCAATTTAAAGAAATGTTATTGAAGGAGTAAATAAGTTTGCCTAGTTTGTAATATATTTCCTCATATTTCTTCTATGCTGAGTGAGAGGAATAAGAATTTTGCATTGTGTTTTATATGCAATGAGCTGGTCTTATTTGTTTATTTTAAAATAAAGCATTGCCCACTTGTGGCTCAACTGGTTACTAGCAACGGTTCTCAACCTGTGGGTTGCGACCCCTTTGGTGGTCGAACGACCCTTTCACAGGGGTCGCCTAAGACCATCCTGCATATCAGATATTTACATTACGATTCATAACAGTAGCAACAGTACAGTTATGAAGTAGCAACGAAAATAATTTTATGGTTGGGTCACAACATGAGGAACTGTATTTAAAGGGCCAGAATGTTGAGAACCACTGGGTTAGAGCATTGTCAGTACACCAGAAGGTGGCGGGTTTGATTAGGTCAGGGCACATACAGGAGGCAACCAACCCATCAATGTTTCTCTCTTACATTGATATTCTCTCTCTCTCTCTCTCTCTCTCTCTCTCTCTCTCTCTCTCTCATCAATAAGTATATCCTTGGGTGAGGATAAAACAATTAAAGCATTAAAAAAGGTTTAATAATTCCAGGACCTAGGATCTATTTGGAGTATTAAAGTGTAACATATCCTTCTTTTATCAACAATTTTCACTGTCCTGGTACATTACTGTCTATATATGATGAAGAATTGAAATAAAGATTATAATGATGTTTTTATTTTTGTATCCAAAATTTTTATCCTTGCTCTTAAGTGTAAGTGAAAATGGACCGTTTTCCTAGTCTGTAATTTTGAAGAATTTTCAGAGATGTACAGGTGAAATTTGAACATTTTTACAAATTAAAATCATTCTTTATCATTTTGTTTCATATTTATAATTAGAAGATTTTCTTTGTGCAATTAATCTTTGTAGAAATGACATCCACTGTTCAGTGGTGTTGGAAGTTAAAGATCTTCTACTACATTTGGAGCTGAAGAAAAAATCTGACAGTTGAAATGACCAACTTCACCTTAAGTGTATTGAGTGAAATGATTTTATATGAAGCTTAAAATAAAAACAAATCTGCTTTGCCCCCAAATTTGGTTATCTTTCTCTGCAGTGTTATCAGAAGTCATACTGTGCTGAGAATGATATTGTTGCAGTAACATTTAATGTTGTTTATTGAAACTTGAAGTTTAAAAATTGAATTAGATTCACATTGTTCTGCTTTAGCAAACTTTATCTGGAATGTGATGCCAATAAAATTTCTACAAATACTCATTTATATTTTCTGATGTTTTAGTAGATAAGCCTGGATACACATTAATTTTAATAGAGTACATATCAAGCTGTTGGTCTCACTCATTCCAAAACAAAAGAATTTAGATATTGAGGCCAAATGAGAAGGTGCATATGAATGAAATTGCAGCTGAGTCAAGCACTATCAATGTTAACCATATATTTATTTTATACCCATTTTGAATCTGGTTCTTTATCCAGTTATGGAAGTATAATGATGTGTTAAGCAGACAAAATTGCTGCCTTCATGGAGAATATTGTCTAATATTATTATTGGAAAATTTATTAATAATAATTTATTCTGAGGTCAGTAAAAAATGTTGCAAATTCTTCTACCATCAATAGTCTTTTAAATTCTATCTTTCCAATGTCCTGTTCAAAAGTCCTCATATTTTGAAAGACTTTGCTGGTACATTTTATTTTAGAAATAAAATTTCTATTTAAATATTAGTATATATATATATATATATATATATATATATATATATATATCTGCTCACAATCAAATTTCCCCATTCCATTTACAGAAACATTTTGCACATTGAATTAAAATTGATGAAGCATTTTCTCAAGCAAATATGTTTGAAACATTTTGGGATTGTTCATAAATTCTGGGGGCTACTCCAGATTAGATACTAGGCTATGTTTTGCTTGTATATTTTTAGGTTCTTTGTTGGGTTGGTCCTGGACATTATTATTAGTCAACGCATATAGAACTCGCAGAACTTTATTTTAGAAATGTGGTTTCTCTTATCTCAAATCCCTTCCCTCCTCAGTCATCCCAAGCTGATTTCTGACTCAAACACTCTACACACAATCCAACCTAAAGGAATATTTTTAGCCCTAATCCTTCGCAACCCAGCTTCAGGTTTTGGTACAATTGATAACCCTAACTTCTTGAAAACCCCTCTTCATTTGACTTTTACAAAATCATTTTCTCCCAGTCCTCCCCCTTCCTTCTGTTCTTTGATTAATCCTATTCCTATTCCTTGTACATCAATGATAAATTTTGTTTCCAGAAAGACCCATCTTTGATCTACCTATATTCACAACTTGCATGCTCTCCTCAGTAAATCTCATCTCCTTTGCACTGATGATGCCAAACAAAACTTACAATCTGGAGGAAGCCCATGTGCACATTTACCATCTTCCTGATTACAGACCAATATTTTTTATTCTTATTGGAGATATTCATAAAGATACAGTGCAGATGCTTACCTGTAGCTAAACTCTCCTGAACTGAACCCTCAACTTCCACAAACATATCCAAAGATGCACATATACAATCAAAACTTGTTTTCTTCTGTTCTTAATCTTTCCAATAGTAATTGATATTACTAAATTGTACTTGATTAAACATTCTCCAGAACTTTCAAAACCCAATTCATCACAAAGTCCAGTCAGAACTATCTTTTGTTTCTACCATCTCCTCTACTTCCTCTAATTTAGTTCATCTTAGTACATTCTTCATTTCACAAGCACACCTTGAGCTCTGTCTGTATTTGTTTGCTAGCACTGCCATAGCAGGAATCACACACTGACTGGCTTAAACAACAGAAACTTGTTGCCTCAGAGCTCTGGAGACTAGAAGTATAAAATCAAGGTGTCAGCAGAGTTGGTTCCTTTTGAGACTATGATGGTTGTCTTCTCCCTGTGTGTCTCTTCATATCATCTTCCCTCTATGTTTATCTGTTGCTGTGTCCAAAATTTCACTTTTTATGACACTAGTCATATTGGATTAACCAATTGGATTGTCATTAGGCTCACCGTAATCACCTCATTTTAATTCGATTGCCTCTGTAATGATCCTTTCTCCAAATAAGGTCATATCTGAGGTATTGCAGGTTAGAGCTCAAAACATAGATTTTGGGGGGGAGGATACAATTCAACAAATAATAAGCTCCTACTATGTGACAGGCACTATTATAGATACTGAGAATACCATGAAGAGGAAAAGATTTCTGTCTCATGGACCTTAAAATCTAGGGGTGGGAAACAGATGACAAATTATCCTTTAAAAATGAACAAAATAGCCCTAGCTGGTTTGTCTCAGTGGTTAGAATATCAGCCCACAGACTGAAGGGTCACAGGTTTGATTCCAGTCAAGGGCACATACCTCGATTGCAGGCTTGATCCCTAGCCAGTCAGGGCACATACAGAAGGCAACCGATCGATGTGTTTCTCTCACATCTATGTTTCTCTCTGTGTCTCTACCCCTCCCTTCCACTCTCTAAAAATCAATGGAAAAAATATTCTCACGTGAGAATTAACAAAAAGTAACAATTAAAATTAATTAGGTGCTATGGTTAAAATAAAACAAGGCAATAAGGTTTCTCTTTAGAGAATTTTATAATTTTCTACCTCTCCTTGTCACCCTCAACCCTATTCACTCTGCGACAGTAATAGCATGTAGAACACTGCTATAAACTAGCTGTCTATATGCCTATCTCTAAAGCCAATGAGCTCTGCAGGGGCTCATGTCTGTGTTGCCATAGCATAAAGCCTGGAACACAGTAAGTTTTCAATAAGTGTTTGTTGAATGAATTCATTTTCTAATCATTACTCTGCCATGTGCAGCAAACTCAAATAGGAATAATAATCATGAAAACAATACTCTTTAAGGGGTGATTTTTTTTAAGCTTCCGCAGTGTAAATAAAAGAATGGTTAATAGGAGTCCATCTGGTTTATATACTTATCTGTAACACAACCTAAAGGGTTCATTAGTTCTGAGCTTTAAGATAATAAGAGAGCCCTTACAGGTTTGGCTCAGTGTATAGACATCAGCCTGTGGACTGAAAGGTCCCAGGTTCGATTCTGGTCAAGGGCATGTACCTTGGTTGTGGGCACACCCCCAGTAGGATGTGTGCAGGAGGCTGATCGATGTTTTTCTCTCATCGATGTTTCTAACTCTCTATCCCTCTCTCTTCCTCTCTGCAAAAAAAAAATCAATTAAAAAATAAATAAATAAAAAAGATAATAAGAGAAACATTAGATAGCATGGATGAACTCACACTACAGAATAAAAACAATAGACTAATGCTAGTTACCTGTAGAGTCGCTTATTTATAAAATTGATATACTCTCAAGTCCTGATAGAATTGTCTAAGCTTTCCCTTTTAAGCATTAGTGGAAAACCTGTAACCATGCCTGCCTTAGTCAAATGTTGTTTCTCCTATAGCCTAGCCTTCTTTTGATTCTTGGGTAGTTCTGGTACTGATCATGAAACCAAAATGTGGGGTTTGAGTCTGAGTTTGTTGTCTTGCAAAATCAAAGAGTGAAGTTGCAGACAAAAATGGTTGGTGGGAACTGAAGTTTATTGAGAGAAGCCAGTCCTAGAAAAGGCGCAGTTGTGGTTCCAGGAGCAGGCCAGTGTCCAGAGCTTCCTTTCCATGTCACAGCCGGGTGTAGTTCAACATCCAAGCTAATTAAAGTCTATTAGTCCACATGTGGAGGCCCACATGGCCATAAGCCACATGGGCGATGGGATACACTCCTCTGCAACAGGAATGTCAGGGGAGAAGAGAGTGAGTGTGAGAGAAAGTGCAAACCTTTTAATTCCGGGGGTGGAGACAGCCTTGCTAGCTTCTGATAGGTCTTTGCAAAGAATTTTGCCTTAGTAACATCCTTGGGATTGGTTTATATGCCTCATGGCCTTGTGATTGGTTATCTGCAAGGTGTCTGTGTTAGCAACATTCATACATTTTAAAGCTCAAGTCTCTCTCATGCACCCTTCCTTCCCTGCCCAGTTGGGATGCCTTAGTGACTTTGCCTAGTTGGGTTCCTGCTTTCATTCCCCACCCCTGTCTACCTAACTGTCTACCTAACTTCCCTCTGTCTCCTCAACAACCACCCTTGGTATGTTGTACAATTTGACACTGCTGCATTAACTATAAAATATTCTCAGAATTAGCTTAAAGTTCACTCTTGGTGCATGATTCACATCAGTGGTATTTCTGAATAGTCTACATTTTTTTTCTAGTAAAAACAGTTTTTTTGTGTTTTTTGTTTGTTTGTTTCCTTAATCAGGATTGGCTTTGCTACTCTTTGTTCTGTCCTTACGTGACCTTTTCTTGGTGATGGGTGGGATATAATTAGCCTTGCAGAAAAAGTAACAAAAGTAACTCCCACATAAGAGTTAAGCTGAAAGAAACAGTTCCATTGGGCAAAAATATGAATTCCATGGTAAGGTTTGAGTCTGCTTAAATGTCATAGGACTTCTCTGTGAAAAGTGCTGCCTGGTCTCTCACAGGTGACAACTTCCTCACAGTGTTCCTGAATGACAGATGGGAAAGTACTTGGAAAAGTGAAAGGTGTCATGTAAATGGAAATAGTAATACAACTCTGGTGACTTATTTAGGACCAAGTGGCTCTTGTATAATGAGCAAGTTTGAAGACAGAGCTTGATTTGAATTTGTTCCCAGGGAGACTGTGTCTCTTTGATTGCATTGAGTTGGTGCATTTATATACATGGTTATATGTGTGTATACTGAATATATTTTGTTTCTAAATATATTTTTATGCACAATTAGGGGAAGGAGTAGCTTGAAACCAGAGCAGAAATGTGGCTTGGAAGTTGGGGGCACTAGGCTGGGCAGAGGAAGTTGGTATAATAGAGAACAGAAAGAGAGGGGGGGATTGAGAAACAGCAGAATAAAAGGGGTATTAAAAACAAAACAACCAGGGAGGTTTATAGGGTGATGTGTTCTGTGGTTTACAAAATGGGCCTTAGAAAAAGATACTCGACAAAGTGTTTTTGTAAGCTAAAAATGTGATACCCTTAATGTTCTCTTAAAACCTGAAATAAATATTAGATTTCTGGTTTAATTATTTGACAGCTGAATTTTTCTTTCTTGAGTTTTACTCCTTACATTGACTGGCTAATGAGGGGTCCACATTATAAATATCAAGGTAAACAAAGGTAAGTCTTTTTCTAAGAATCTGAATACACAGTCTGGCATTTACCTTTTTTTGTTTCAAACTTAATGACATCACTAGCTCTAGAATTTTTTTAATATATATTTTATTGCTTTTTTACAGAGAGGAAGGGAGAGGGATAGAGAGTTAGAAACATTGATGAGAGAGAAACATCGATCAGCTGCCTCCTGCACACTCCCTACTGGGGATGTGCCCGCAACTAAGGTACATGCCCTTGACCAGAATTGAACCTGGGACCCTTGAGTCTGAAGGCTGACACTCTATCCACTGAGCCAAACCGGTTAGGGCACTAGCTCTAGAATTTGGTCAAAGTTTTGAATAATAAGTGAAGTAAAATAGAAAATAGTGATATTTGAATTCCAAGGGTAACTGGAATTTCCATTATTTTTATTTAACAGGAGGTACTGAGTGAAGAAATACCTCGATGTAAATTTGGGGCTTTGGGAGGACCATTCCTGCTCCCAGTCCACTGGGGTGTCATATATTAAATTGCTCCTCCAGCACTCTGACTGATGTTGCCAAATACCTATGAATTTAGGATTAACAACAGAAAAAGAATCCAGTCTATTTTAATTATTAGCCACAATGGTGTGTCTGGTGAGCTCGTGTAAAGAGTGGGTTTGTCAGTGCCGAACACCATCTATGGAAATCAGCCTAGCTGTGTCTGCAGGACCAATTTCTAATGCATAGAAGCTCTCCAACCTCACTTTTGATCTGAAGATTAATCATGGACTGTGATTTTTAAGTAGCAGTGCCTTTCCTGAGCCAGACATATGGATGTGCCATGAAGAATGGTATGAGTTGCATATGGGTCTGCATTGTGTAAACTGAAGAGTGCTGAAGTGTCTTTCACCCCTAAATCACTCTCCTCTTAGGCTTCTGGAAGACCCCGATTTCCTACCATTACTCCCTTTTCAGTGACAACCAGTTTTGGCCACTAATAAAGGTAATTAAATGTTTAATTTAATTAACATTGGAACAGTGACACATTTTGGCATTTTCATTAGAATTGCCTCAATCTGAATTAGTGTCCCAAATTAGCTGGTATAAATCAGGGCCCTCAGTTAATAAGGAGAGAGCAAAGTCTGAGAAAAGAGGGGGTGGACGTGAGCAAAAGGGTTAGAGAGACAGGAGGGATAAAGAAAGAAAAATCATGAAAAAAAATGGTGTTAGCTCCTTCAAAATTTGATCTAAGATCTATCTTGTCATGAACAAATGACTAGGAAAAAAATCCACGTAATCTTTTTTTCTTTATATGAATTAGAAGGGTTTTTTTTCTTTATTCTATTATCATAATGAGCTTTAACTCATGCTTTTCTATTGATGATAATTATGTTAAAAAAACACACCAAGGAAACACAAAAAACATTTAGAGGTGGATTTTAAAAACTTCAGTAATTCTTTACATTTGTAAAATGTATCTAAAACTAGTTCTGATGTTTTAGTGGATGACTGGTAAAGCAAAACATTTATCCGTTTTATTCACACAGTTCATTAATTTTTTTTCATACAGAAATGAAACATAATGTTACCTTTTTGTATTCCTATTGAAAATAGCATCTTAGAGTGCATGGAAAGACCCTAAGCATTTTATTTAATTTGATCGGAACTCCATATGCTGTCATTTAGACAGATGAAGTAAAAGAACCTGGTGGGTATAAAATGTGCTCCGCATGGTCCTATTAAGAAAGATGCCTCAAATGTGAGTTTTCACAAGTTCCACAAAACACATTTCACACCAAATTTGATACAGATATGTATTCCAAAATCTCCCTATTGCCATTTGAAGATAGAATGGAAAAGTTTCCCTTGAGTCTGCAAGGGTGTTTTCAAGTCTAGGTGGGGAAAGAACAAGCTGTATTAACATCTGCCACTTGAAACTGCACTGTGGCTTTTAAACTTCCAAAGAGATTATAGTAAAGAATGTATTTTTCCTTAATGTAGAGCCACTGGAACTTTACATTTACAAAAGAGAGCCTCTAATGGGTTTTCTCATTAATTTCCAAATTAAAAATAATTTCTAATACACGTAGAGTGCTGTTATCTTTGGCAAAGGGGATTGAGGTGGAGTGTGTGTGTGTGGGGCGGGGGGGGGGGGGGCAGAACTGGATGGGTCCCGTGTCAATGCATGCCTTTGTTCAAGTTGTGCAGTTGGTAAGAGCCATATCTATAAGGCCATCCATCACATGCATGTGTGATTTAACTTACAGGAGAGTATGTGGGCATCTGTGTAGAACACAGTGTCCAGTGATTCTGGGCTTCTTGGTTGAGAGCTGGAGAAGTGGAAGACAGCCCAGCCTGGCACATGTGTGTAGATGTACACTCAAGAGAGCACACAAAACATGTCTCACTGACATAGAGATGTTGGCCTGGATGCTCCTTGTACAAACTACACTCAGGCATCACCGAAACATATATGCTGATAAGGCTGTGTGAGAAAGCACTGATTTTAATGTCTACTTTTTATCTTGAGAAAGGGGTAACTATTTTAAATTCACACAAAGGCCCCTTATACAGGATGGTGGTGGTCCTGGGTAAATGTGGGGACATCCTACTCTTTTCTGTATACAGTTCTGAATGGCTTGTTTTATTTTTAAAAAATAATTTTAATTTTTATATTTTTTTATATTTAAAAGGCAAGGCATTTATGTAATTAAAAAGTAAAGTTGATTGTCTAGGAAGCAGGCCATAATGCCAAAATATTGCCACCCACTTAGAGTATCTTTCTCGAAATCCTGAAATGAGGTTGCCTAGTGTGCTGCAATAGAAGTCTGTTTTGTGCAGAAATGACTGTTTGCACAATGTGCACATGAATTCTGTCTGGACTAATGCAGCTTGTGCATGGATGCAATACTCTGATGTGGGGTTCTAAAGGATGTGGAAATAACTCGACAGTGTCTCATTGATACCAGGCTGACTTAGCCATTCAGAGTTGAGTGTATATGGGGATGCAAAGCATGTGATTGTGTCACGCATGGGCAGGTGCCTGTGAAATCACAGAGCTCTCTAAGGCATACTGGAAGAGAGGTACATCTGTTGCAGTGTCTAAGGTTTCTCCAATTACATCTTGGTTAAATAGTCAGTCATTCAGCAAGTATTAATTTAGCATTCACCGGATATCAGGGGAAGGAGAACTTGCTGGCCTTGATCCAGATTTTTTTTTTTTTGCCTGGGCTTACTCTTGGTGTTTCCCAGCATTGTCAGTAACAGCATTCTTCTCATGATGGCCAGATGAGCATGCTGTCCAGCCAGCCAGCTACTGCCCTCCCCAGAGCAAGTCATTTTTAGCTCAGCACTAGGCCCAACTCATAGGCATATGAAAGGGGAGGCTCTGCATTCTGTGTGGCCTTAAATGGATTCTCAAGATATTTGCATGCTGCAACAAGTAGGCATTTCAATGTACTATGGTCCTGTTTGTTTGTTCTGGGAGTTCAAGTTCCCAAATTTTTTTGATAGATTAGACTAGTCTTATATAAAGGATTGTGGTTTTAACTACATCATATAAATATATGTGGATGTTATGAAAATCACATATAACAAAAAAATGAAAACAAAACAGATATGACATTTCTAAGAGATAAGAGCAGTTAGTAATGTAAGGTGCAGCCTTCTAGACTTTCTCCTGTGCAAATCTTTATGAAAATATTTTCTAAAAAATGGGATTATGAAATACATGCTGATCTATAACCTGCTTTTATACTTAACAAAATACAATGACTGTCACACCAATACATATATTATCCACATCATCTTCTGATCTGTATAATATTACATTTATGTTTGTCGTTTGAATAGCTTTAATGATTACATTTCTCTGACACTGAGGTTTACTCTTTAGATTAACAGCAGTCAACTGTACTTACACTTTGCTAGCTATTGGGAAGCCATAATCTTGGCTCAGACACTAATACAAAGTGCAAGTTTTACTTGTCAGATTGTTCCTGAGGCTAAACTCTTCTGTAACCTCTGAGATAAAAGGCTCTCAAATTCTACTTCATATTCCAGGCAGACCCCATATAATTTTTACAATAAAATGTTTTATGTGTATTTTTTTCAAGTACTGCAACTTGGAGCTGCCTTTGCTTCCTGAATTTCACAAGTTTGGTTTTGTCAGGAATAAGGGGCTGTGTCTACCATCCATGTGGGCACAGTCTATTCCCACAGTCCCCCGCCTGGCGACCTCTCCTCTCTCGCGCTGAGCGGTGCAGCCCCTGAGCCCTGCGGCTCTTTCAGGGTAGCTTGCTTCTGTTGAGACTTGGTGTGCAGCAGGTTCAGATTGCCCTGGGCTCACAATTTCTTTTTAATTAGTAGCTGGCATAACTCTAAATAGCCATTCTTTTGCTTTTTTAATAAGGCACATTTATGTTAAGTGGGAATGCAATTTAACTTTGCAGAAGCAGGAACACAGTCTATTCCCATGGCTAAAGGACCAAATAGGCAGAATACTTTTACTGTGATCCTGTGGAGCTGTTCGTGTTGAGAGAGTAGACATTCACATTATGGAATTTACCTTTGCTTGTACTAGGATTGGCACAAACCTTACATAAATAGGCAGGCTTCCTGAACCCAACGTCTGAATCTTCAGATAAATGACTACTTCATGTCTTACTGCTGTTAGAAAAGCAATCAGTCATTCCAGCTGTGCGTGTGTGGCTTGGAGTCGACCAACTGACTTTCTCTTGGATATGGAGGTTCCTGGTCTCAAATGACCTGCAGTGATTTTCTTTTGGCCACTGTTTGGATATACTACTATATTCATTTCACATACTGAGTGTTACCCATATGATTAAGATTATATGCCTTTAAAATGCTAGGTATTATAACAGATACATTGCATATATAATCTAACTTAACCCCATAATCTGCAATGGATTTACATCATACTTAGAAAAAATCCAAACTCCATAGCAGAGCCCTTCATGATCTGGCTGGTGCCTATCTCAAAGGCCTAAATTCTTACCACTCCCCCCATTTGCTCACTCTAGTATTACCCATTTATTCTATGTTCTTGTTATGCTTTCGGCAATGCTTTAAGTGTTTTGTGTCGTCACAATAACCTGTGAAGTGCTATCATCAGTCTCATGGTAAAATGAAGACTGAAGCACAGAGAAGTCCCACAAGCAGTAAATTCTGAGAGTGGGATTCAAACCTAAGCGGATGGGTTCTGAAGAATGAATTCTTGGCACTATGTAACACTGGGTTATCCCTCAGTAGCATTACTAAGAAATGGCAAAAACAGGGTAACCTCAAAGGCCTCCAGGTTTAAAGTGGTGAATATATGAGGAGCCCTAAAGAACACCTGGGGGTGCTGGCTGACATGGAAGTGACTGTCCCTCCAGTGGTAGAGTGAATGCTGACGTTGGCTTTAATTTTTTCCTTTCTGGGTGGCCATGTCCTTATTCACGATTCATTTCACACTTGAACGTTTAGATGAGTGACAGCCTGAACAGCAGGTCATGAGATTGGGAGATTTATCCTCTGACCATCCTGAAAACACCTAGTCATCAATAATTATGATCATATGTTCATTATCAATTTATAATTCAGGCTGCTTGGTGCTGGATTTATGCAATGGGTAGGCTAAGCAAACATTTTGCACATCAAGCAGGTCTAGTATAAGAAAATGAGAAACAAAAGAAGAAATAAAAATTCATTTGAAATAAAGCTAACTTCAAATGCAGTATTAAAGGAGTCATCATTATAAAGAATATAAATAACTTGTATGTTTAAAATTTTTGCTATGGGGGGGGCAAATATTAAATGTCCATGCACTTATTTATGGTGTGTGCACATGTATGTGTTTGTATATATGAGATATTGTACATATGAGATATGACTTTTTAAGTGGATATGGACTCCAAAGCCTTAATCCCACTCTCTCCCATGGATCTGTACCTCAATTAGAAATTCAGAGAAGGGGCAGGTTGACATGGAATCTGGTAAAGAGGTGGAATCTACAAGGGGTGGTTATGTCCCAATAAAATAGGATTTGTCAATACATTGTCTGTTCCAAGATACCACAAGGGAAGACAGTGTTTGATATTATGTGAAACCCTCCAAAATGAGAAACTATTATGGTGATACCTATGACTTATAACTCGTTTCATCACATTTCTCAAATATTCTACTTATGCTAACATTCAACTTAGATTAAATAATATAACAGTAGTGTCTAAATTTAAATGAGTTTAAGATAGTGGTTAGAACAAATCTGTTAAGTTAAAGACATCTAAAAGGTCTTTTCGTGAGAAAAAGCATTTATTAAATTTTCCAAGAAAATCTATTTTGTAGAGAGTATAATGTGACAATAGAATTCATCTACCTGTATTAGTAATGAGCTAGATGCACAACTGTTGCTGAAGGTCTGAGGTAATATAGTTTGGGAAGTAAAATAAACCCATATTTTTCTTTTAGTGGCCTGCCTTAAAATCTCTCTGCTAGGTTCCCATTGATAAGAACTTTCTGGAGAACTTGTATGTTTAAAAATTTTGCTATTGGGGGGCAAATATTGATTCAAGCTCACTTTTAAAAAATGTACAAAGTAGCCCTGGCAAGGTGACTCAGTTGGTTGGAACATTGTCCTGTGCACCAAAAGGTTCCAGGTTTAATTTCTGGTCAAGGCACATACCTAGGTTGTGGGTTTGATCCCCAGTTGGGGCACATATGGGAGGCAACTGATCAATCTTTCTCTCTCATATCAATGCTTCTCTCTCTCTATCTCCCTTCCGCTCTCTGTAAAATTGATAAATATATCCTCAGGTGAGGATAAAAAAATAAAAATATGTGTAAACTTACAAAATAGAGGAAAACCATCTGGGGTTTAAAAATATCCTTCCGATAAATTCTGTCCTGTGCTAAATATATTTGTAATATATTATTATTTTGTTTGACAAAATTTGGATCATGGTATATGTCCCACTTTGTTATTTATTGATTGATTGATCATCTTTCCATGTCATTAAATATTCTTCTCTGTATCATATTAATGGCTGCAGAGTATGCTAGTGCGTATGTTCCATATTTATTTAAGGTAGCACATATGGTTGGAATTTAGTTGTTTTCCAAAGCTTTACTATTACTAGTATAAACATGCCTAAATAAACATTCCTACAGAAAGTCTTTCTAGACCTCCATGCTTATTCCCTAACAATGAATTTGCTCTATGTAAAGTTATGTACATTTTTAAGGATTTGACACCAACTCCTAACTTGCCCATTATACTATGGCATAGTCTCTGATCACCAGATACAATTTGGGGGACAATTCCATAAAACTTAGGCCAGAGTGAAAGTTCAAGAGTGTGTAAAGAAATCGGTCTCATTAGTGGCATTAAGCTGCTTAGTACAAGCTGTAATAATAAAAGCGGTTACCATTCCTCAGATATTCACCATGTAGAAAGCACTCTGCTAAGTACTTCACATCTATTATCTCACATAATTTTCATCTCAACTCTCTGGAATATAATTATTCTTTTTGTATAGCTGAGATGTTGAGGCACAATAGGTTCACTGACTTACTGCATGCCACACGACATTGCCTTGCCTGGATTTGAACTCTGTTACGTTTGGCTGGAAAGTGTATGCTCTTAACCAATACGCACAATATTCTCTTGGTTATTGTAGAAGGACTTGGGCAGTGTAGACAGCTTATAATATTGGATGCCAGATAGACTTGTGAGTGTGCAAGGGAGCAAAAGGAACATTGGGATACTGGGGCTACCAACAACATAGTTTTCCCCAAGACAATGTAAATTAGAGCCGGTCTTCAAAAACTGAATTCACAATCCATCAGTTGGATTGCTTGCTATTCCCATTGTGCCTATGCAGAATGTGGCTTTAAAGTCAATAAGCAAATAACAGACAGTGGACTGATGCTGAGTTTACATCTCAGTGTAAATGGCATACACGCAAATGGAGGCCAAGAAGAGATACATAAGCTTGTATCTACGTTTTGCAAGTCTTTAGCAAGGTGATGATTACAATGTGTCACTAATGAAAGGAGTGTTGGTTCCAGCTGGTATGTTAGTCAGGATTATTGGCAATGGAAATGAATTCTTATCATAGTTGGTCTCATTATTAAGGTTGCTGATAAATGACATTTCATGTAACTTGCTAATAAGTATATGAGTCTGGGAATTCTGCCATGGCTTTCCTAGCTTGGAGTTAAACAAATGTTCTTTTTTTTCTCTCCATCCTTTCCCAACTCTCCATCGCCACTCCTATCTCTGTCCCTGAATTATATATTAGATTCTTTGAAGAATGGCTTATGCTGCTTAGCTTTAATGACAAAATCTTAAGTTTGAATATAGTAAAATAACGATCCAGCGGTAAGCATGCAACCTTTATGAAAGTCATTTAGATTGAGTGGAACCTTGGCATGTAACCGATATTTTACTCAAAGAACACATCATGTCTCCTTATCTGCTGCTACTTGATATGCTTTAAAAACATAAACCAGACACAGAAAATGAAAAATTGCATGTCTTAAACTGGTTTCGGAGACACAACCCCCAGAAGATAATTTGTGCTCATTTAGTTTTAAACTCATTACGTTGTAACTTGAAGTATACTATTAGTTTGAGCACCTGCCAATCATTAAGTGCTTTAGTGGCCAATATTTCACAAGTCTTTGAAATCTGCCTTTGAGTTCCCTAGTCATTTGATGGCAGTGGCCTTAGAAAGAAAAATATTTGTAAATATGAAAAAGTTTAATACGCACAGTTTATCTCATTTACTAAAGTTTTGTATGAACAAAATATGCTTTAAGGCAAATTGGTCTCTCCATGTGTTCTTTGTCCTCTGGTGTTTTCATAAATGACAAATATGCTGATTTCAGTTGATTCTTTAAAAATGCATTGTAGCCCTAGCCATTTGGCTCAGTGGATAGAGCATTGGCCTGCGGACTGAAGGGTTGGATTCTGGTCAAGGGCACATGCCTGGGTCACGGGCTCAATCCCCAGTAGGGGGTTTGTAGGAGGTAGCTGTTCAATGATTCTCTCTCATCCTTGATGTTTCTCTCTCTTCCTCTCCCTTCCTCTCTGAAATCAATAAAAATATATATTAATATTTTTTAAAAAAATGCATTGTATATATTGCATGCGGTTAAAAGATTAGCTGCCATGTGACTACCTTAACATTCCCCTCCCTTCTGCCCTCCCCACTTTTTCCCTCTTGCAGTCATTGTGGGTCTATGTTTTCCTATACCAGTGATGGCGAACCTATGACATGTGTGTCAGAGGTGACACGCAAACTCATTTTTTGGTTGATTTTTCTTTGTTAAATGGCATTTAAATATATAAAATAAATATCAAAAATATAAGTCTTTGTTTTACTATGGTTGCAAATATCAAAAAATTTCTATATGTGACACGGCACCAGAGTTAAGTTAGGTTTTTTCAAAATGCTAACACATCAAGCTCAAAAGGTTCGCCATCACTGTCCTATACAAACCATCTATCTCCTTTTTCAGGATTAGTAGAAGGCATTTACCTAAATGAAGAAAGCTCATAATGTGTTTGAGGGCTCCAGTGTTCTGCATGGCAACAGAAGGTGAGCATGTCAGCTCAAGTTCAGCGGCTATTCAACCCAGGTGGCCATACATATTTTGGAGCTTTTCTGGGATCAGTCTTATGAACTGGCTCTCAAAACAGTAAAATTTATAAGAATAAGGTCTTTGTCTCTCTTATTCTCCTCTTAATCTTTGCACTTAGTACTGTGCCTGCCACTCAATATGTACTTGTGGAAAAATGAATTGTAATTTATATAACCTTATGTAATCACAATGTTATCTTTTTCATTTTTCTAATTAATTATACATGCCCTAGTAGCAGGAAGTTCAATTATATTTATTTTATTGCCTTCACTTGAACTTCTGATTTGTTCAAGAACTTCAGAAGCATATTTAATTAGGAGTGGGTGGGTAAAACATTGCGTTTAATAACAAGAATGGTAAGAACAAGAGCAACTATAGCAATTGCGTTCAGCTGGCACATAATGTGTGGAGAATGTCCCATAGAGTTCTAGGAATGGTGGCCTCCCTCTGCTACTGCTCAGGGCACAGTGGTGCCTCACTCTCATGACAGGATTATAGCTCTTTTTATTTTATATTTTAAATTCATCCATTTGTCCCTTCAGCAAAATCATTATACTAGGGTGTCTAGATCTGTAAGAATTCCATCACCAGCCACACACACAAGCTGCCACGTTGCCTGAGGAGCCCAGGTCTCCAGACCCAACTCCCAGTTTCCTCTGAGTGGGTTTTGCTTTTTGTATCTTTGGGGCCTTTTTCTGTCAGAGAACTCCTATTAGGCCACACTGGTCCATATCCTGGTCTCCTTCACTTTTGGGCTCCTTCTACAAACTGATGGCCTGGCATCTCTGTGTCTACCTTGCATATCATCTCTTCCCTTATGAAGGAAAGTAAATAATATGCTCCAAGGACACTCTTTTTTGTCAAAGTGAAAAAGTCTGATAATTTACAAATGCCCATTTAATAAGAAGTCCATTTAATCTCTCCTTTTACAGTTGCCCTGTTATAGAATGAATAGTATATTTAAAATATTCAAGCAGGATCTGTGGGAAGGTGTATCTATACTAATAAAAGGGTAATATGCTAATTAGACCGGGAGACCTTCCAGACATCCTTCTGGACAAAGCCATGGTGGCGGGGCTGAGGCAGAGGTGGTTAGGGGCAATCAAGCCAGGAGGGGAGGGCAGTTGGGGGTGATCAGGTCATCAGGGGGGGCAGTTGGGGGCAATCAGGCAGGCAAGTAGAGTGGTTAGGGGTGATTAGGCAGGCAGGCAAGCGGTTGGGAGGCAGCAGTCCCGGATTGCAAGAAGGATGTCTGACTGCCTGTTTAGGCCTGATCCCACAGGGCAGTCAGACATCCCCTGAGGGGTCCCAGATTGGAGAGGGTGCAGGCTGGACTGAGGGACCTCTCCCCGCCACCGCATGAATTTCGTGCACTGGGCCACTAGTTTCTTTATAAAACTGCACTAAAATGTTCAGACTACATTAGTGCACATGTATTATAAAGGGACACATATTTGGGAAGGTCTCACCCTTTCTTTAAGATCTGCATCCAGTCACCTCCTCTGTGTCTCTCCTTCCTTAGTGGGATCATTTCCCTTAGTTATCATTTTCTCCTTTACCCTCAAGTTCTCTATGCCTCTTCAATTGACCCTGAGCGTGAGCAATCTCATATTATAGCTATCTTCTTTTGTGCATTTCCTCTATCTGCAAGTGGATCTTAAAAAACCAAGGTCAAGGACTTCCTCATGCTTCTTTTCTGTTTTGCTCTTGTTACTATTTCCTGCAGTCAGAAATTATTGAGTATGTGCTTATTGGTGGCAACTCTGGGGGCACAGGTCACACATTTAGGCTGGAAGTGAGGCTTCATGAGCTACAGTGTGCCGGAAAGCCTGCAGGGAGTTTCAGAGAGCTTCTCCAGAATTGCGAGGGACCTGGGGAAACTTCTGCTCTGGCCTGGAAACCATCTCTTCATTCCAAAGGTGCAGAAGAGAACCTTTTTAGAAAATTCTGTAGTCTGAAGAGTGCTCATCCGTAGCTGAAATTTAGTAAGGAGGTGATAGAAAATGGGCATTCTCAAAGTATGGTCTGTTGATCAAGAGCATTAGCATCACCTGAGAGCTTGTTAGTAAAAGAAACTCCTGGCCTATCCTGGACCTACTGAAGCAACCTCTGAATTTTAGTGAGATCCCTGGTGTTTCCCATGCACTCCAAAGTGGGAGAAGCAATCACCTACACATCTCACACACATCCCTCTCACTATTTTAGCCACTTATACATAATTATTGGCCCTTCTTTATGCCTGACATTTGGAGATTGATTTGGAAACTATCTTCAAGATAAGTGCTTTCTACATGTCTTTTATACACAGCATGTTCATTTTTCTAAGGATTCATTAGGATAAAAGGAGAAAAATGAAAAGCAATATATCTCAAATAATATGAAAGAAAATTATTGCTGCTTGTCCTGTGTTTCATTCTAGAATTCAATATGTTACTCAAAAGGTCAAAGAATATATCTAATACATTCCCTAATATTCTGAGGAATGATAATGAAACTGTCCCAAAACCTATTTGAACATTATCTGCTGCCATTTAATCAAAGAAACTTAGATAAGGTAACACTTTATGTAATGAGTAGGCAAAACATTTTATATTAAAAATTCATTATCTTCTCAAATTAACCAAATGTCTTCATTCATGCTTTTTAGCATCAATTTACCTTTTTTATTTCTATATTGATTTCCCTCAGAAAAGTGAAGTTAGGATTTCTCATTAACTTAAGAAAAATGATTCTGAAGTTACCTAAAAAAATCTTCCACATGGTACAGCTCACAAAGAAATAACATTATTCAATCACATTCAGAAAAAAAAATTTCCCTAAAATATGATGTATTATTGAGTAATATTTCTAATAGCAATTTGAATTTAAAACTAGTATAATAAAATTAATCATGAAATATTGTCATCCTCCCCCAAAATGCTTAAACTTCTTACTATAGATCAAGTTAAATTTAGGGTGTCTGTCCTCTGGTGGAGTGTACTTGAAAACAACATTTTTGTGGAGATATAAACTGAAGGACTATGTCTCTTAAAATACTGCTAACTCCTCTCCCTGAAAAAAACCTACCATTTACAGTGAATTAAATTTCTAGAGTTGGAATGTGTAGATCAAAAAGAATGTTTTATAAGTAGATACCACTCCTAAAAGATACAAGTTTATTTTTAATAAATAAAGCTGAAACTAATTTCTAAAATTAAAATTTGGTTGTGATGTAGATATATTATGAAATTTGGATAAATCCTCACTCTCAGTGCTCTCAGTGGCCAGATAATTTCATAGCTATTGATGTATTACTATCTGGTTTCCCAATGAAGTGGTAGATTATAAATATAAATTTTATGTGGTTGCTTCATTGTTTGGGAAGTTTTGTTATAGAGAATCCTAACACTAAAATACTTGAGTCTTTTAAACATTTCACATATTCACTCATTAATATATTCATATTATGTTCCAGACACACTGCTCTAATTAGAAACTATTGGGTCAAATTTGCCACCCTACCTTTTTTAAGGACTTTGATACATAACCTGAAATTGCCCTTCAGAAATGTTGTTTCAAGAAACTCTCCTACCGTCAGAATATGAGGGACCCTGACTCTCACTATTATCAATAGTGAGGGCTTGAAAGATAAAAACATCCTAATCCATTATTGTTTATATTCCTGTTAAATATTTTTGTATTGTTTACACCATTCATATTTCTTCTTTGGTGTAGTATCTTTTTTTCCTTTGCCATTTTTGGAGTAATATTATATCACTACTAGAGGCCCAATGCACTAAATTTGTGCAAGAGCAGGCCTTCCTTCCCCTAGTTGCCAGCACCAACTTCCCTCTGGCACTCGGCACCTGGGCTTCCCTGGCAGCCCTGGCTTCGTCAGGAAAGACATCTGGTCTAATTAGCATATTATGCTTTTATTATTATGGATAGTTATTCTTATTTGTTGTAATTGTTTTCCCTAATTTATAATTGTTTTTACTGTTAATTTTACTTTATTATAATCTTAATAATCAGATTATAACACTTGTATGTTATTATATATTAGAGGCCTGATGTATAAAAATTCGTGCAAGCGTAGGCTTTCCTTCCCCCGGCTGCTGGCACTGGCTTCCCTCGGCACCCGGGACCCGGGCTTCCCTCCTCTGGCTGCCAGCAGGCACACGGGACCTGGGCTGGCTTCCCTCGGGCCCCGGCTTTGTCAGGAAGGACATCCAGAATGACGTCCGGAAGATGTCTGGTCTAATTAGCATATTACCCTTTTATTATTATAGATGTACATATGTGATAAAACATTAATTTATTCAACCAAAGTTTTTTTTTTACTCATTCTGAAATAACGAGAAAACTCTGTAGGCTGAGTATTTGCTCCAAGTCTGAAACTGAATGCTGTTTACTTAGTCAAATCCCTGTTTTACAATCTTTAACTGGAAGACAGGCAAATACACCCAGGTCCAACTCCCAATTGCTAGATGGCATTTTTTCCATTGTGACCCTTCTGCCTGACCCTCCATGGACTGTGTGAAAACCAGTAGTATAGGGCTCTGCAGAATGTTGTTTGGGAGATCCTCCTGGGTGGCGTGAAAGTAGCATTGCATCTTTTTTTATCTATACTTCCTCAATGTTATATGTAAAGACTTGTGTTGATGAACAAACGTGTAAAGGGGGTAAGGATAAATCATTTTTTACCACCTTAAAAATAATGTCAATGCCATTGATGGACATTGCAATTTTTATGGTTCATGTAGATCTTGGATTTCTGAGATAATGGGGAAGCAATAAAATATCCTATACTTTTCGTAATGCGATCAGACATTAACCACATAATGTAAAAAATAATATTCACTATGATAGTGATATGTTTTGCAAAGGAGAGATATAGGGTATTATGAGATTACTAGATAATAGTGATTAATTCTGAGATTTAATTCCCATGATTGCTTAGCTTATTGGCCTTTGACCTCTAAATTATATAATATGCCTTTATAAACATCTAGGAAGTGTAGACATCCTTATTTACTACTAGAGGCCCAGTGCACAAATTTGTGCACAGGTGGGGGGTCCCTCAGCCTGGCTGGCGATTGGGGCTGTCTTGCCCAGTCTCGATTGGGGCTGGCCAGCCAGGGGTAGGGACAGTGGGAGGTTGGCTGTGGGGTTTCACTGACCACCAGGGGCCAGCTCCTGCATTGAACATCTGCCTCCTGGTGGTCAGTGTGTGTCATAGCAATCGGTTGACCGGTCTTGCTGTTGTAACAGTCGCTTAGGCTTTTATATATATAGATAATTATCATAATGACTTTGATATATGGAAGTTTTGTTGGAATTGAAATTTAATGTTTGATTCCAATTAATTATCCCCTTTCTTTATCATCTATGCTAAATATTATTTTCCAAAAATATCTTAAGATAATTTGTTTTAATGAAACCAATAATAAAAAAGCAAAGCAATGAGAACCAACTAAAAGGTATGTTGGAAAATGAATGTAGAGCCTCAAAACCATTGACATGTGAATTAATAACTTCAATAATATAAGGAAAAGTTGATACATAACCTGAACTTGCCCTTCAGAAATGTTGTTTCAAGAAACTCTCCTACCGTCAGAATATGAGGGACCCTGACTCTCACTATTATCAATATTATATTTCCTTATATAAGGAAATGTTATATTTCCTATATAAATGTGGAAATTTTCATTGGCATTTAAGGTAACTAGAATTACAATAGCATTTTTATTGTCATGTTCACTTTGATCACATATAATTCAGGTATTTTTTCTATTCCACTCTTATTTATATATTGTACTTATCAAATACTTATGATGAGTGGCTTTTCCCATTTTATACTTCTAAGTGCTGGTGTTAAGTCTATTTTAAGTCTGACCAATTTTAAGTCTGTGTGGTGGTCACCATTTTAGGGGACATATTGCGCTATTTGTTAAGCATGAGTATAAAATTTTACAATACTTTTCATGCTACCATAAGAATATTATTTTTACTATCTCCTGGTGCTATGCTTCAACAAAAATAGCAGGAACTCAGTAAATATTATAAATAAGTGACTAAATACTTTTCCTGTCTTCCCCTTCCAATTTAAAGGATATAACAGCAAGTAGAAGCTAAAGTAAATGCAACAGATATTTAATGTTTTGATTATAGGAAGAAAAAATTGATGCCACATTTTAAAGGTGTTATTTGCTGAATTGATTCAAATTTAGAGTAGATGTGAAATAGTCATATGGATTCAAAATTAGCTCCAAGACTATAAATAAAGCATAAGAATGAAGCAAAACTGTAGGAGGTGTTTAGGGGGTGCAATAGGAGGTGGTTTTAGTGTTGATTATTTTTAACATTTATCATTTATTAATGATTCAAAGAGAATCTGTGAATAGCACATTGAGGAACTTTACAGCCTGTGCTAAACTGGGAGGTGTTGCAAGCAACAGAAACTGAGAAATATAATTGACCTAATAAACATCAATAATATAAGGAATTTTATTATTCTCAGTTCAAAGATACATATGTTGAAAATAAAAAATACAGCATTTATATAAATAAAATGATTGATGAATTGTTGGGAGACAGATGGTATTTAATATTTCTAGAATGAGGGCTCAGTGCTTTTCATGGCAACTTGTCCCTGCGGCCCTGTTTTTCTTCCTTATCACCTACATAGCACTGATGCTCATCTCAAACTGTTCCCTTATCATCTCTCTGACTGCATTTTTTTTAAAAACCAGCTAATCACAAAATCAATGGGGATTAACATGTTAAAACTATTTATCTTTAGGCCTCTATAGCACTGTGGTTAAGGGTACAAACTGGAGTCAGATTGCATATTTGATTTATGGCTTCACCACTAGCTATATAATCAGGGCTAGGTAACTTATTCTCTTTGTGCCCCAGTTTCCTTATATGTACAATGAGATACTCATAATGTCTATTGTTGTGAAAATGTGTAAAGTGCCTGACACATAGAAATACTATCTATATTAGCTACTAATGCTGCTATTATTAATTTCATCATGACTTTGTATGAACCTTATAGATATTGAGTAAACAAGATTTGCTAAGACTTCATGTCTAAGGAGAAATATGATAGATACTGATATTTCAGGCTTTGAAACTCCCCTAAGTGAAGAGTTTCTTCCAGGTATCAAGCCTCTTCTGTGATGTTTTCAAGTACAAGCATGTAAGTATCCTCTGGTTGAATTAAAATTGTTTTTAGAATTGTGATATTTTAAACATCTAGATCTCTTTTTCAATTAGAGAAAAATTATCTAATTGAGTATTGGGTCATGTGATCATTTATATCACACCTAGACTTGGCAGAGCATAATTTAATGTGCCATCAGGCAGGCCGGCAGGCAGATGCTCTGATACCATGAGAGCTAGATTGGGCAAAGAGGCATTATTCTTTCCTGATGGGCATTCAGAGGGAGAAAAAAAAATGAATGACTTTTTCTATTAAGTTGTTACTGACCATAATGTAGATAAGTGAAACTGTGGAGTAAAATCAAAGCTAAATAATATAGAATGTTTATATACCTTTATCTGGTATCGATGCAATCTGTCAGATGACAGCAAGAAAAAATGATAAAGATGAATCAAATTCAAATTTAATACCACTTATTTATATGTCTATGCCCATTTTGCTATCATAAATAAACCTGAAAGCTTCCAGGTGACTAAAACAATGTCAATGGAAGGAAAGGTAATATTTCTTCTCCTTGTGATCCTAATGAGAAAAGCTCTCTTCCTTGGCCACCCGGGATCCAAATGATACAGATAAATTAGTCTAGAGATGTGCAGTTAAAACTGATTAAAGAAATAGATGATGAGTTTACACATAAAACTTTGTACGAAATGAGGAATGAGAAACATGAAAACAGGCTAGGCTGTCTACCTAACATGAATGTTGTAGCGGAATCATTTAGCTGAAGGTTGGAGGCAATACCAGAAATAAAATAAACATGACCTGATTATCAAAACAGGTTCCTGACTGTGAGGATAATTTGGTGGTGGGAATCTTATTAAAAGAAATTGGGACAACTCTGGGATATGAGCCCTTTAAAAGTAGAAGAACCTTCACTTTCCACCCAAACAGAACACAAAGCAGTGACTGCATATGAGGACCCAATCTCCCCTCCCCACCTCCATCTCTCTCTCTCTCTCTCTCTCTCTCTCTCTCTCTCTCTCTCTCTCCTCCCTCTGCAGTGGGGGTGACGAATGGAAGAATGGTGACAAACATTTACCAAGAAGTTGAAAAAATAGGTGGCCTTTTCACATTTTTTGTTTTACATTAATCATAATTTAGCAAGCAAGAAGTGAAGAGATAAATGAGAGTTAAGTGCCTGGTGTGCTAGAAATTTTGGTTTTAGTCTTTGATAACTTTATTCTGCAGCTGTTAACCTCACCCCTCAGAAAACTTGAGAGGAGTTGACACTTATGTAGGTTCTATAAAATCATAGGAATAAGCATAAAAAAGAAAAGTGCTCACAAATTTATTCCAACTTAATTTTCCTCAAAAATGCTTCCAGAATGATATTCTCTGGAGAAAACAAGTTGTTGCTTTTTTCTTTTATTATTATAATTCCTCAATTTTAGTTTGTCTACCCAACTAAAGTCCAGACTTCCCAGCATCCTTTCCTTATGTTCTGAGCTTCCTTTTGTCCTCTTCTAGATAATTAGATTGTACTCCAGATGTTGAGGGCAGGAACAGCCATCTTGTACCATGAGTTAGAAACCATATTTTGAAGATGATAGAGCAACAAGAGGGAGGAAAGGTGATTCCTTGGCAAATATGTGGAGGAGAACCTCCATGCTATCTTGTATCAGAGAGAAAAATAAACTTTTATCTTTTTAGCTTGTCATCTCATTAGTCCAATGACATCATAACAAACATATACTTCTAAAATCCAATAAAGTCAGTTCTCTTCACTGTAAAATGGGGATAATAATATTACTTATCCAGAGCTGTTAAATGAGATAATCCCTTTAATGTACTCAGTATCACATCTAACATACCATTCATTCAAATAATGCTGCTATATATTTAATTTTTTTAAACAATGGATGCTTTTGTGACAAATCTTCAATATCTCACTCTCTTGACCTTACATACAGTTACTTGACTAATTCAAGTTTGAGTCAGTCCAACCATAGGCATTCATGGTACCTACACTGTGGAATCTAATCTAATAAAAGAGAAACATGCAAATTGACTGTACCTCCACTACACCCAAAAGGCACGCCCACAAGCCACACCCACAAGCCACGCCCACAAGTAAATCAGGAGCAAATATGCAAATTAACCCAACTAAGATGGCGGCAGCCATGAAGCTGGAGCATTGCCCCCGGCAATGGAGGAAGCCAAGCTTCCTGCCTGCCCTGCTGGCCCTGAGCTCCTCTCAAGGCTACAAAGTTTCAATTATAGAAGATAAATAAATCCCAGATACCTGCTTTCAGCTGCCATGGCCCGCTCAAGGAGGGGCTGAGAGCCTCGGTTGCCAGGGGCAACCCAGGCTTCCAGGACCTGGGCTCCACTCAAAGCTACAAAGTTTCAATTATAGAAGATAAATAAATCCCAGATACCTGCTTCCAGCCCGCGGCCGTGGCCAGCCTGAAAACAGCCATCAGCCCCTCACCCAGGCTGGCCAGGCACCCCAGTGAGGACCCCGACCCTGAAGGGGGTGTGGCCAGCCTACAAACACCCATCAGCCCCTCACCCAGGCTGGCCAGGCACCCCAGCGGCACCCCCACCCTGATCCAGGACACCCTTCAGGGCAAACCAACCGGCCCCCACCCGTGCACTAGGCCTCTATCGTATATAGTAAAAGGGTAATATGCAAACTGACCCTAACAGCAGAACCACTGGGAATGACTGGTCACTATGACACACACTGACCACCAGGGGGCAGATGCTAAATGCAGGAGCTGCCCCTTGGTGGTCAGTGCGCTCCCACAGGGGGAGCTCTGCTCAGCCACAAGACGGCTGACGGCTGCCAGCACAGCGGTGGTGGTGGGAGCCTCTCCCGCCTCTTCAGCAGTGCTAAGGATGTCTGACTGCAGCTTAGGCCTGCTCCCCACTGGCAAGTGTACATCCTCTGAGGGCTCCTGGGCTGCCAGAGGGCGGTCTGACTGCCAGCTTAGGCCCAATCCTCCAGGGAGTGGGCCTAAACCAGCAGGTGGACATCCCCCGAGGGGTCCCAGACTTCGAGAGGGCACAGGCCAGGCTGAGGGACCCCCCCCCCCGAGTGCACAAATTTTTGTGCACCGGGCCTCTATTCCTATATAATAAAAGCCTAATATGCTAAGTGTCCAACCATTTGTTCGACTATTCGACCAGTTGCTATGATGCACACTGACCACCAGAGGGCAGAAGCTCCAACCAGTAGGTTAGCTTGCTGCTGATAGGTTAGCTTTCTCAAGTCATGAAAGTCCTAGCCTCTTCTTTGATCTCCTCTCCTGTACTTATCACCTTATCTCTCTCCTCTCTAGAATAAAGCTGTCTTTATCACTGTGTCCAATTCACTCTTTAATTCCCTGCTATCTGGTTTCTGCTCTCACCTGCCTAATGGCACTCTTCTAGCAAAGGTAACAATTGGCATGCTGATTCACAAATATAATGATTCTCTTAAGACCTCTATGCAGCCAATGACTTGAAAATTCCTTTTTTTTTTAAATGTCTCTTCTTTTGTTACCCAAAGCACCATTTGCTTCTGTTTTTTCTTTTGTTTTTCTCTCCAACTACTTTACATTAATCTCAGATTATTTTACCTCCTCCCTCCCAGTGCACCTTTTAAATATTTGGTTGATATCCTTGGTCATCTTCTTCACTCCTCACTTGCTTCTCTTCTAATGCCATATGTTGTGTTTTATTGACATCCATGACAATTTCTTTAAACCTCATTTTTATCCTCATGACTACTTTGGAAAATGTGGCAGATTGACTCACTGAACATATTTTAATCTCCCATTTAAGAGGCTGTTTTTAGAAGCCGGAAAGCTAAAAAACACCCCGGTATTTCCCAAACACACTTTTCCCTTTGGTATCTGCTGTAGATTTTGTTCAACCAATGCACCATGTGAGAGTTGCATGGTAGAAGTGAGGTAGAGTTTGCATGAATCTTCTGTCAAGCAAAGTTACTGTGCCTTTGATTTTCCCAGCAGAGGTCCTGATATTTGAACCCCAACTTCATGCATGTCCAGAGGCAAGGCAAAGTGTATATATTTTTGAAAAGATAAATTTCATCCTTTTGGTGTAGTTCTAACTCTATCAGATATGCTAGCAACTTTCTGATTCCATTGTTTCTTTCTTTCATTGTTTCTTTCTTTCATTGTTTCTTTCTTTCTTTCTTGATTTTTTTTAGAGTGAGAGGAAGAGGGAGGGAGGGAAGGAAAGAGGGAGCAAGGGGGAGAGGGGGAGAGGGGAAGAGAGAGAGAGAGAGAGAGAGAGAGAGAGAGAGAGAGATAAGAGATATCTGGCAATCAAACCAGCAACCTTTCTGTCCACCAGAGATGCCCTGCCCAACCAACTGAGCCACACTGGCCAGGGCTTTGTTTCCTTTCTTTTCTTCTTTTCTTTTCTTATCTTTTCTTTTCATATGTTTTATTGATTTCAAAGAAAGGAACAGAGCGGGGAAGAGAGATAGAAACATTAATGATTAGAGAGAATTATTGATCAGCTGTCTCCTGTATGCCCCCTACTGGGGATTGAGCCCACAATTTGGCATGTGCCCTGACGGGGAATTGAACCGTGACCTCTTAGTTCATGGCTCAATGCTCAACCACTGAGCCACACTGGTGGGGCTCCATTGTTCCTTGATCTTAGCAGATGTAACTACTCCTTTTGTAGGATGAGTTTTTGGTGTCAATGAGAGTGTTGTTTCTGGGAGATTAGGTAATAAGGCTCTCCACATCTACACTTATTTTGAATGTGCTCCATAATACTTAATAGATCTCTTTCCGATTATCCTGGAAAACACAGATCTTGAGGTCTGCAACTAAGAACTTTGACTAGTTTAACTCCCAAAGCCATGTCTACAGCCCAGTTTTCTTCTTTCAACATTATACACCTTAAGCATTGCTGGCTACTAGGTAACTCGCCTTGGTAGGCCTACAAGGTGACAAATTCAATAGGCTGAAAGATAACACATTGTCTTCCCCCCACAAGCCTATGCCTGTTTCTAAACTCTCAAACTTTGTAAATGACACAATTTACATAATAACCCAAGGTACAAACCTAAGGGCCATCTCTCTCTTACTTTCTGCCTCCAACTTAATACTGTCTAGCAGTCTGTCTTATTAATAGCTCTCATATCCAAGTCTCCTATTTCTCTTCATTATTTCTTTAATTCAAGCTTTTATTTATTTTGGCCTGGATTGTTGTCATAATTTTCCAAGTTCCTTATCCTCTATTCTTGATCTAAACCAATCCAGCCTGTTGCTAAGACACATCTTTGGACATATTCCTGTATTGCTTAAAGCTTTCTCATTGTCTACAAAATAGAGTACAAATCCCTAGTATGTATACTATTAATGACACCCTTGAGCTAGTCCATAATGGTCTCTACAGTTTAATTCCTGACTGCATATTTCAAAACATATCAATTCTGAAATGCCCACAGCACCCAAACACACTGGGATTATCATGCCTCTGGGTCTTTTCTTCCTTTGAGTTTTCTCTCTCCATTGCCTGTCTGAGGTAGCAGGTGAAACTTTAAGGGTTTTGTCATATATTGCCAAGTTAACCTCCTTAAATGATAGCCATGGAGTTTACAGCCTTTTTAATATTTGCATGAAAAACAATATTCTTGCCACAAGTAGACTCAAGAATTATACTATTTATTTTAGGGATTTGGAATGTATAAATTGCTTTCTTAAGTTTGCCCAGCTTGGAATAGCAGGCCTGGGTCTTAAATTTAGGTCTTCTTATGTACACACATTGCTCCTCGTTTCACTATAACTGGAAAGCAAGTGCTCTGAAGACAAGGGAATGGGAGAGGAAATTGGAAAATGGAAGAAGATGGGAGAGGGTCTTGGGCCACACTTCCAAATCTCTCATATAGTAGCTTCCCTGAGTCTCTCCAAATAACAAGTTGAATAATTTCTATCATTCAACTTGGGGGGGGGGGGTCCTATAGACTATTGAAAAATCTTAATGGTTGTTTCTTTAAAAATATTCAGATAGGCTTTTCCTATTTGCTACAAGTAAGAAAATTATGCTTATTTCCCAATTGAATTAAAAGAATTACTACCTAAAGTTTGCTTTATTGTTAAATCTTCTTACCAGGTGATATTTTAATTCAAGGACGGACAGACAGATGTCTAGTGTCATATTTTCTGTTGCAGTGATGGAGAAATTGAGGAAGAAGTGAAATAATTTAGTCAAGGTTATAGAGGTATGTTGGATAGTAAAATTATTCTTCTTGAACATTTGCTATTTGCATAGATTTTTTAAAAAAAGGAAATCAACAGCTTCACATCAGCTACTGATCAGGTACCAGATGGCAAAAACTTTCCATCACTACCACCTAGGGCTATATTCAAACCAATGAAAGGCTTGTATCTCATTATCAGTCCCCTGAGCTCTCTTTTCTCCCACATGGCACTGTCTTTTTTCAAGTAGAAAGTGACATTATTTTAAAAACTGTCCTTGTTTCAAATAACCAAAATATTCTGATAATTTAAACAGGTTTGTCCTTTAGTTTTTCAATTTTGCATGACAATATTAAACTTGTATTGAATAACACTGCAAAAGAAATTTACTAAATCAAACTAAACTATATGATAACATAGTTTATGTCAAGAATTATAGGTGATTAAATAAACTTTCTAGGTTTAGCAAATAAAATTAAAGAACACCGATTAAATTTGAATTTCAAATAAACGAATATTTATTTTTCAGTACACACAGTATGGCCCAAATATTGAATAAAACTTACTTATACTAAAAATTTATGCATTGTTTACTTGAAATTCACGTAACTAGAATCCTATATTTATCTAGAAAACCTATGAATAAAGAAGACAGTTCAAATTATTTTGTATAACTGAAAACACAAGGATAAATAAGTTGCCCATAAAGCCAGTTTATGCTCTGTGGGAGACAATCATGTCTTAAAATTACTATTATAATACTGAAAGTCTATAAAGAATAAAAGGGGGAAGTATCTACTTTTTTGGTTTGAAAATAAAATTATATTTTGCTAGCATAAAAAAGAATGCAGAAAAAATGAAAGGTATTACAGATTTTTTAGTCCCTCTTATAGAAACAGAACTCAAGAAATTGTTCAGAAATTGTTTTCCATTTTTTAAAATGAGAAAAATATGCTGCTCCCAGTTGGAAAACTGCTGGGCAAGTTTTAGGTTCAGCATCATTGTTCACTGAATAACAAACTCAGAATTCCTGCATGTTATTGCTCCATCATTCGCTCTATCAGGTAGATAAGAGAAGGTAGAATTGCAACTCTTGCCATGAGTATGATTCAATGGTGTCTATAATTAAAAGGTAGCACACAGATAAAAAGGAAAATATAAAAACATTTGCCTAGGTACATATTTAATTATTCATTCATTGTTGCAAGAGCAATGAAAGAAATGTGGCATCCAATATTTTACATTTTTACTTGTATACATGTGAACTCAAATCACACAGCCATGATAGCAAGGTCTTACATAATAAATTGAAAAGTAGATTAGAATCCCTTTTGGATGTATTTCTTATCTTGATGCACAGAGGTTTATATATCTAACATTCTTTAACATTGATGAATATAAGTCTCAGGTACTGAAAAAAGAGCATAAATACTTATAACTCAAGTTGTAAGTATCCCTACCTCTAACAGTTTTATGAAAACTAACATTATGCCTTTAACCCAAAATATTGTAATATAGACAGTAAGAGGTTTTCGAATTGTAAGCCATGAATTCTGACATTAATCGTGATGTGAGTACCGACATTGTTTATTAAGCTACATCTATAGTTGGTATTTTAACACAGCTCTTACTTGAAAAGTGAATCTACTTTATTGTACTTTCTACTTTTTTTTAATGTTAAGGGGAATAAATTTATCTTGCATATGCTACTCACCATTTTGTATTCTAAAAATTTGAGATATTTGAATAACTTCAGTGAATTCTACTTTTTTCCCAAATAACATAAAATCTTGGTGACATGAAATGTCCTCATAAAGCAAAAATACACTATAGAGGAAAAAGATGTTATTCAGTGAATTACATAATAAAGTTTTATTTTATGGACATTAATGTATCTTTATTGATCTCTGATTTTATACTTTAAGTAAGTTGGTGGTGTGCCTTGTTTTGTGATTTTTAAAAATTAGAATTATATCTGTAAATTCATGCTAATCTTAAGTATTCATATTAAAAAGAGATTATTTTGTCTCCAGAAAGCTGTATTCTTTTCTAATACAGTAATCTTTTGGTTGGTAAGGATGGCAGGGTGCCGAGGAATCCTTGCTTTCTGTCAGAGAACTGAAGATGAACCAAAGCTGATCCGCAGTGACATGTGGGAGACACAGAGAGAGCCTATCATGGCCGGAGTTTCATGCAAACTACAAAATCATGAAACACAGTTATTGGGAAAATGTCATGTACTCACAGCTCACTCTGCATGCTGTTTCTAATCTTATTTGTACAAGTACAGGCAAACATCTACTAACAACAGAGATGGTCTTTTTTCCTTTGTTACAATTTAGTATTGATCGCTGTATGGGAAGGTTGACATGAATCCCAGAATGGGTTTAATTACAAGTATATATATAAAAAGTAATTGGCAGAATAAGTATGGGGTAAGTTATCAGGTTTCTTTTTTTACAGAATCACAATATTCAACTTGAGCAGCAGTGGTATCAACAAAAAAGAATATATATATATATATAGAGAGAGAGAGTCCCCAGTCCAATTCCAATTTAAAATTCATTTATCTCTTTCTCCTTTAGCCAATCCCCACAAAAAGCATTTCAGTGCCATCTCTATTACCTTGGTACACATGTCACCAATGACTCAATAAATGCCAAACTGGCAAATTATAGTAGGATGACACATGGAAGAAAGAAAGTGGAGGAAGGCTGCCTCCCAAAACTTATCCAAGTGTGATGTGATACAAAACATATCATAACTCTAGATGTCAACACTTTTGCATTTTTGGCAGCCTTCAAATAGGCCTGAGAACTTAGCTTATATATCTTCTCTACTGATGGGTTTTATATAGGAAACTAGAAGCCCAGTGCATGAAAATTCATGCACTGGAGGGGGGGTCCCTCAGCCTGGCCTGGCCTCTCTCACAGTCCAGGAGCCCTCAGGAGCAGGAGGTGACCCGGCGATCAGGGGAAGGTGACGCCCCCATCACACCTCTGCTGCTGCCACTGCCGGCAGCACAAGCCTCGGCCGGTGCTGGTTACCTGAGCCTCAGGCGGCCCTGGGTGGCAGGGCAGCTTCTATCCGAGGTTTGCCTGTGCCTCAGGTGGCCCCGGGCAGCTGGGGGGCTGAGGGGACTGGGGGTCTCCAGAGTCACACCTACTGCCCCGCCAGGGCTGAGGGGACTGGGCGCCACCATCTATTGGCTGTGAGTGCCCCATTTTTGAGGGTGGGACTGTCAATTAGCATATTCCCTCCTTATTGGCTGTGGGCGTCGCCATTTTTGAGGGCATGGCAGTCAATTAGAATATTCCCTCCATATTGGCTGTGGGCGCCTCCATCTTTGCGATGGCATGAGGGTCAATTAGCATATTCCCTCTTTATTAGATAGGATCTGAACATGATTGGCGGAGTTTGATTTAAAAAGCTATAATAACAGAGGTTTTGTATTTTAATGTGAACCCAACATAAAAGGAATTGAATTACATCAACCTGTGTGACTCAAATCAGAAAGTTATCTGGGAGTCTTTCTGTCTGAGTATGAAATGCCATAAGTAAATGCAATACAATTAAAGCACAGAGCCACTGTCTGATTAAAGATAGAAAGCACTTTTAACAAGAAGTTTCTTCTAAAGCAGATTGGTATTCACATGACAGAAGAAAATGTAAAAGAGTATATGTTTCTCTACATTTTAGAAAAGGTAAAATACAGAGTAGCATTAGAATTTCTGCATTAGAATTTCTGTGATCATGGAGAACATGCTTAGCTTGAAAAAGTATATTCTGTAGTGTAAGGCCATTTTTTTAATGTTATAATTGAACTAAATTTTCTGAAATTAGAACTTGCTAAAGTGAAAATGGACAAAATATTCTTAGCAGGTAGTGTAATCGTTAAAAAAAAGTTTTAAAAGCATAGTTCAAGAGAACTTGGGTTATATAAAATGACAACAACTTCCTGAATTGATTGTAACAATGAAATTTTGAAGCATAACTAAAAAACAAATGATTTAATCTGATTCTCAGTACTGGCATATTTATGACTCAGCAGGGTTTGCATTGATCAAAGACAACCTGAAACATTAGCTTTTATAACTATCTCAGGCACTTACTTTGAAGCTAAAAAAATTAAATGAAGTAATGCTTGTGGCTCATTCTTTATAAGACACGTAGAAAAGTCATGATCATTGTATATAATCAAATGATACAGAAATGTGACTTGTATAAGTCTTACACAAAATGCCGACATTAATAACAACAACAAAAAATAAAGTCAAAAAACCCAAATAAATGAATCCCAGAACACAAAAGAAACAAAATAAACTTAAGTCATTTAAAGAAGTATTCCTTCCACCCTAGCTGGTTTGGCTCAGTGGATAGAGCATCGGCTTGACAACTGAAAGGTCCCTGGTTTGAGTCCAGTCAGGGGCACATGCCCAGGTTGCAGGCTTGATCCCCAATAGGGGGTGTGCAGGAGGCAGCTGATCAATGATTCTCTCCAATTATTGATGTTTCTATCTCTCTCTCCCTCTCCCTTCCACTCTGAAATTAATAAAAAGTATATTTTTTAAAAAAGTATTCCTTCCTAGGACATTTGAAGAGAATTATTTCATAAGATCTTAATGAAAATGGAAAATTTTAACATTATTGAAAGCCTAATGATCTAGGGCTTGAACTGAGGACAATCTAAAATATTTTAAAGATAGGCAACACACTTTTAGAAGTGGAATTGTTGCGTTGCAACCTTATACTTAAAAGGATATTTTTGCAATTGATAATATGTATTTTCAGCCTTTCTAAGGTATAAAGACTAAAAATTTAAATATAATTTTTCCTGAACATTTAAGGACATGATATTAGAGAGAAAAGTCCCCATGATTCATAGATATGTTACCAAGTTTTTGAAAAAAATAAATTTTATAGCCATAAAAATTATGTTGGATTATAAATATATCCATACTAGAGGCCTGATGCACGAAATTCATGCAAGGGGCTCGGCCCTCACAGCCCCAGGCCTCGCAGCCCTGGCTTCTTTGTCTGGAAGATGGTCCGGAAAGTCGTCCAGACGGTCGTTCTGCTGTTCGGTCTAATTAGCATATTAGCTCTTTATTATATAGGATCATAATAATTAGAATAATTGTGGCCTTTATGTAAAATTTCTCAATGGAAGTTTCACAAATACACTTTCATATTTTCATAGGGCTTTTAGTTTGAGTTTGAGTTTTATCTTTAACAAATAGTGATTTTGAAAAGTTTAGATAAACAAGCACATCAATCATTCCAGGATGGATATAAATGCAACCTCACAAAGATCCCTTATTTTGCATCCAAGGAAACTGAGGCTAAGACACATTGACATTCAAGTCCTAACTATTTACTGGCAAAGTGAGGGTAAATTCTTGATACTTCCAATCCCCAACTTTTGACCACACTGCCCACATCACATAGTTCTTGTGAGACAATTTGTATATATCAAAAGTACTATGAAACAAACTAATCTAGCATAGTTGTCTTAAATTAGTGGTGGATAGAAGATTTAGTAATATCAATGGGAAGAAAACTACAACAATATAATTGGACAAAAATGTCCCTTAACCATCTAATGATAGCAGATAAACACAATATGCATCTTTTTCATAACCCCTATGATTTTTAGGCTAGGCTACGTTTAATATTCTGAATTCTTGAAATTATCAGTGGCAAAATCTAGTTATAAAAATGTATTTCAAGAACAACATTGTTATCTTAAGCCTTATATAATATTGTAACTTGCTTACATCAGTCTCTGGATTGGGGTCAAAATACTTGATGATCTTTCCATTGGAAATAATGGAAGGAAGAAAAAAGATTTTGTTGCTATGGTGTCAGGTGACAAACAATACTGTCTCAATTTAGTAATAGACTGAGTTTGCTGGTGCTATTTTTATACACTGAAGCAGCAGCCTTGCAGGGAAACAAGAAAGTTTAATAATAAAACACTCAAATTCTGTATTTTAAACAAACAAATAAATAAATAAATAAAGCAAAGGAATTTGTTGCTTAAAGGTACCCTGCAAAGAACCTTTCAAAGGCAAAGAACTGATGTGTAATATAAATAATAATTTTCAAAATGGTGGAAAGTACTCTGAAAGATCCTCCATAAGACACATTGTTTCCAGTCCCTACTTTGGCAATAATTGAGAAGAGACATAGGACATAACCTGTAACTTCACTTTCTCTCTGTATTTTCTTCTGTACAAGTGAAAAAGTTGGATTATGCCCAGCTGGCAAGACTCAGTGGTTAAGTGTTGACCTATGAACCAGGAGGTCAAGGTTTGATTCCCGGTCAGGGCACATGCCTGGATTTTGAGCTCGATCCCCAGTAGGGGGTGTGCAGGAGGCAAGCCAATCAATGACACCTTCTCATCATTGATATTTCTCTCTCTCTCCCTCTCCCTTCCTCTCTGAAATTAATAAAAAATATATTTTAAAAAGTTGGGTTATAATTTTTTGAGATACTTTCTAGTTATAACAATTAAGGTAATACTAAGAAATGCAATAAACTCTCACAATTGTTTGGGCCCTGGACTGGTGGATTTAATTTGATCTACAACTACCTTGCTCCTTCTATCTGTAGAAAAGGAAAGTGTTTACAGCATTGGAATTCTTAATAGGGACCATTACAATGACTCTGTCCTGAGCCATTGTTTTTTTGGAAGGCCCACATTTCAAAAGGTTTCTGATGTACTTCCTCAAATTCCTGATATAGAGTCACATCTTAGCCCTACAGTAGAATATGATGTAATTATTGTAGTAGTTAAATGTGATAGATATTTACAGATGAGAAGGTGAATACAACACGCACATACACACAGACATGCCCATACACAAGCATAACATTTTTTAGTTTCAGGAGTAGGTGAAATGGTTAATCTTTTTAGTTTACAAACGAATCTCTTAGCATACTTTATATTTTATCTGCATAACATGTGCTGAGTTCTTAATGCAGTTAGAGAGGGCATGAGCTCAGTTCACACCTTCTTATCAGTTTTGGTAAAAGAGAGGGCCTTTGTGTGAGGAAAATAAATGAGCTGTCTTGGATTGACTCCATGCAATGAAGTACAGCGATCTATTTCTTTTCTCTATAGTTGTTTGGGGAGAATACTTAAAATTTGGTGAATGTTCTACTGTCACTTTCTCTTTGATACATTTCTACCACTTTCCTCCCATTTTTATAGTTAGGAATACACTTTCAAAAAGAGTCCTGTAGCCCAGCCAGGTGTGGTTTAGCGGTTGAGCATCAGCCCAGGAACAAAGAGGTGGCAGGTTAGATTCCAGGTCAGGGCTCGATTCCCAGTGTGGGGCAGCCAATCAATGATTCTCTCTCAACATTAATGTTTCTATCTCTCTCTCCCTCTCCCTTCCTCTCTCTGGTATATATATATATATATATATATATATATATATATATATATACACACACATATATATATATATATATATATTAGAGGCCCTGTCACGACATTCGTGCACTTGGGGCTCCCTCAACCCAGCCTGCGCCCTCTCGCAGTCCAGAAGCCCTTGGGGTCTAAACTGCAGTCAGACAGCCTTAGCACAGCCACAGAGGTGGGAGAGGCTCCCCCCACGCCGCTGTGCTTGCCAGTGTGAGTCCAGCTCAGGCCTTCTGGCTGAGCGGTACTCCCCCTGTGGGAGCGCACTGACCACCAGGGGGCAGCTCCTGCGTTGAGCATCTGCCCCCTGGTGGTCAGTGTGTGTTTTGGTGACTGGTCTGCTGTTGGGTCAATTTGCATATTGGCCTTTTATCATATAGGATAAAATAAATAAATAAAGTCCTGTAAAAGCTGTTCATATTGTGTTCACTTGACAAGTCTCAAACCTGTGAGGCTACTGAAAAATAATAGATAATGAATTAACTATGTAAAGGTAAGGTTACTCTATGATTTATAATAATTGTCACTACCTGGAATGAATCCTCACAACCATAGCAGCTGAATTGTTATTTTTGGCTTTATTTTCATCCTAGGAAGTCTGATTTTTCTGTCTAATCTATAGCAGTTTCACTTTGCTACATCTCTAATGTAATGAAGGGACAGATTACTTTATCCAGCCAGCAAAGTGTTTGGGATATTAAGCATAAGTGTGTGTTATTCATGGGACAATAAAATCATATTAACTCCCTATTTGAAGACAATATCTCCATTTGTAAAATGTATTTATTTGGTACAATGTGTCACTTCGGATGAAGAAAGCTCTAGCTACATGGATCTTTCATTGAGTAATTTTAGGACATTCTAATCTTGGAATAAGTAAAGACTTATTGAGGTAGACCAAAAAGGGGAGATTTCTGATGGCTTTTGCAGATAACTTGATAATTTTGAATGAAGCAATTATTACAGAACTTTTAGTGGAAATGAAAAAGCTACAATTTTAAAAAAAATATTAAAGTGTTTAAAATGTATAAAAATAGTAAATGCTCAATTTAAAGTGATACTTTTAAATTTGATAATAAAGAAAATACAAATATTTTTAGAGCCTTTTGGTGGCTGAAAGGGCAGATATAAAACTATTATAACTCTTCTTGTTTTTTAAAGATGTTCTCCTAAGTCCTTCACTTATATATGATTATTGAGTATATGGAATAAATATGCCTTAAATGAATAGAAGTTTCTTCGTCCAAAAATAACTTCAGAGTCAAACTAATTCAAGGTGGAAAACATCATATTTTGAAACATGACAGAAAAAATAATTACATTGTGATAGTGGTAATTTAGCTAACATTTTTGTCTTTAAAAGGCTTTTTATCTCTTTATTCAGTAAGAAAATGGTGTCCATTTTGTGCTGACTGGATAGAGAAAATTATTGGTGAATGCATCTGGAATTATTGATTATAGTTATGCATAGTGAGAGTTGTTAAAAGGAGACTGAATCAGGGGAATCGAGCTGAATTTTTTCTCCTCATGGTTCTGCACTTTTCTTTCCTAACCATCCTACTTCCCTCCCTTGCAGACTCTTCAAGATCACAGGTATGCACTGATTTCAAGAATGTTGCTGAAAAGACATTTATAATAATTTGTGATAATGAGGCAAGGAAAGCATAACATAAGGCATATTTATCAATCCAGTAATGTGCATTTGCATTGATGTGAGAGAGGGAACTGGAACTTGAGGCTGATGCCAAGTGTATGAGTGCATGTTAAAAGGTTGGCTTAATTCTTTAGCTATCAGTGGAGCAGCAAGAGAACTCTCAAGCCTCCCCTTCTACACTTCTGCTTCCATTTTAGGGAATCGTTTTCATCCCCGTCTCCCATAGATTGTGCAATTATTTTAAAGCTTTAATTCTCTCTTCTCTTTGTTCCTTTCCCTTCTATGCTTTTCATGTGTTTCAAACCCAGTTCACATCTGCCAACTACTGGACATAGCTCTTGGAATGCCTGATTTAGCAAATTTAGCAAATTTGTTCCAATTCTCTTTATGGAATTTATTATCTTGATAAATTTTCCAATCCTGACAGTATACATAAAATGCAAGCCCATAGAGCAGGAACTTTCCTCTTCAATGATCAGATGATATGAGACAGCTAGTTCATGCGTCTGCAAAAAAAAAAAAAATGTTTAGGAAGCCTTAAGAGTGAGAAGACATTCTAATCATTACTGGGGGGGAAGCAAGCCTATTTCATTTTTAGAGGAGCTTAAGTAGAAAGATTTGTGGAGCTAATATAAGGCAAGGTAATAAACCATGCACTAAACATGTCAAGTATTATATAAACTCTAAGCACGCTTTCTAATACTAAGAAATGCAGATGCTATTAAATGTTTGTTAAATAGCCATTGCAAAATTTCAAAAGACCAACTTGGGAATCTCATCTTTACAAAGTCTGTAGGGTTTTTGTCAAATACTTTTAAGGCAACAAGTATTTCATCCTGAACTTGAATTTGCCTGTTGGCTAGTTCAGGCTCAATGGACATTTTTTAAATGTTTGATTTCAGTGTGTGTGAAACTGCAAAGTAGCTGGATAAAATTCCACATTGTCTGGTAGGTAACGAGTCTGGGCTGGATCAAGTCTTGTCATGTTCAGATTACAGCTGACCTTATCTTTAGGGTCACATTTTCCAATCCTCACATTACTTTACAAGCTTCGGTGTGCATGAAATTATAAAACATGAAGCCTGTGAAAATCTCTCCCAGGTTGTTTTTGTGGCAAGAAAACCCAGAGAAATAAAGTAATTTTCAGCCCTTTGAGTTTTATTACTTTCTGAACAAAGAAAATTTGGTTAGGGTCAGTTTTCAAGTTTAACAGTTCATCAGCCCATAATTGCACTCATTATTACTGTAGCCAGCTTTATATTGGAGTTTGATTAATAACGATACGCACTTCAGTAACGCTTTCCATTAAGTGGCACTAATTACTCTGTAACTGCTGTTCAACAACCAAGCAAGTGTAACTACAATGTCATTTTTATGGAGCCAGATTTGCTCATAAGGGTACTTTGATAATGCTAATGTAGGAATGAAGTAACTTAAAGTGTGGTGCCAAACTTACTATTACTTTAAATCCTATAGACATTAAACCATGCCATTCTGGGGTTCTTATTGGTAGCAGAAGCTTGTGATATGCACTCAGTGAAAGTCTTTGGAATGTAATAAGTAAACATTTATCTGCGTGGAACTACTTTGGGGACTAAGAACCCCAGTTATTGCATATAAGAGCATAGGATTTAATTGGGAGACTGAGCTCAAATCTTCAGTGTACTCACTTATTACTCTGATCCTGGGCAAAGTACTTAACCTCTCTGAAATTACCGCATATGTATGATGCCTGCTAGCATATTTGTGATGCTAGGAGTAAATGAGATACTTCCTGTGAAAATGACTAACTTTGTGCCCGGCTCATAGTAACGGCTTTTCTAATCTTTCATAAAGGCATGCTCTCCTCATTCTTTCCATCATTTAGTAGTAGGGAAAGGACCCTTACCTCTCAGTAAGCTTTCTACTTGAATTAAGATCAATTACATAAAAATGTTTTAAAACCATGTAAAAAGGAGACATATCTAATACTTGCAACAATAAATAATTTTAAAAAGAAATCAAATAAATGCAAATTAAAACAAAATATACATAAGTAGGGAGGAAAAGGGTTAAACTTTAATAGGAACAGTACAAATTAATCACCATTGTATTAAGAAGCTGGAGAAACTATAGGAAGGAGGGGAGGAATATAAGTTTAATTCCCAAGGTGGGATTATTATGTCGAAAGAGGGTGCTGGGGGGCAAACATTTCAGTCAGATCTGAGGGAGGAATAATTACTAGAAATAACAAAGTAACTTGGAGTGGAAAAATTGCACAAGAGAGTGAACATTTATTATTTAAGAGTTGGGTTTTTCTGTACTACTTTTGGTTCTTTTGCTAATCATTGGATTTTTTTTGTATGTGCCCCAACAATGTTGCTGAAGAAAAGGTATTAGAATCTGTGTAGAATAAATTATTGCAATTCCCAGAGTGTGGAGAGGATTTTTTTTTTGAGATGAACTACAGGGAATGGGCGGTGTTCCAATGTCTATAGCAAAATGGTTTGCAGATAATGTATTTAATAGTGAGTGATGACAGCCCAACTGAATTAGAATTCTTGCAAGGAATCACAAAATTTGGTGGATAGAAGGTCAAAGTAAGATCAAAGTAAGATCAAAATATCTTTATATTCCCCATTATTTTCTTCACTGGAACACCACTCCTTTTTAATTTCCCATCTGCTCAAATTTCACCTTATAAAAATTAGCTAAAACATATATTCTGGGACATGGTGGAAAATGTGTTGTATAGGAAACAAGGAGAGGAATCATTTCAATATAATTGTGTCTCTGTAGTTCTGGGTTATTGGATTATTTCACAAGTGAAAAAGAACGAACTGAAAGAAAAAAGAAAGGAAAACCCAAATAATGTCTCTTTTAAACTATGGGTCCTTTCATCCCAGTTTCTAGTGATGTGAGTTATTGCTGGTGCCCAACTTTATCATGCAATTATGTAGCAACAAGGTTTTACGACATTCTCAGTGGAAAGAGTAGAATCTATTGAGTTAATGCCAAGAGGCAAGCAGACTTGGGTGTAATAATACATCTTAAAGGTTGGTGTGCTTATTTTCAGGGATGGGCTCGTTCTAAATGCTGGCATCCCTGATTCATAGCTGGTGAGCAGCAGTAATTAAACATTTGGCTTTGATTTTCTGGGTTGTAATAAACTTGCAACTTTTGCTTTAACTTGTTCAAGGGATTTTCATATTTCTCTTCAAAGTAGAATTCTGTGGACTTCCATTTATCTAAAATATAGAACTGGGAGGAAATTATAGGTTCTCATAACATTGATATTTGATGGGAAAGAATTGCACCAACAATGAGAGGAATTAGCCCATGAACAGGAGGCAATACTTCCTCAATACCTGGAAGAAAGAGGATTCAATACCAGCTCAAGCCAAAGATGGACTTGAATTGCTGATCTTTTATGTGGATCATTTAATCAGTGTTGTTTTTTAGTTATTTGTAAATACATTAAAATTTGATAGTTGTACAGAATTGTGACTGAAAATAATGAGTTTCATGTTCCCATTTACATAGGTTTATATTAATTCACAGAGTAATTTGGGCTAAAGATATTATAAATGTTACCTTTTCAGCTTTTAATGCTTCCTTAAAAACAATTCATTAAAAATAATTGCAAAGAAAACAAATAAAATAAACGTTTTTACTCATGTAAACTAATTCAAAAATAGGTTTATGTAAACCTATTTAAATATTTAATTCAGCATACAAATATGAATTGGTGTTGTTAGGAAAATTGATGCCTGACAAGTTTCTATTGAGAGTGAGTTGGCAGCAAACCTAACATGAAATATTGAACGGAACAGACTTATCAATTCAGGATATAGTATAAATTAATTATATGATGGGTACTTTGTCCACCAGCTATAATCAGCCTAATATAGGTTCCATAAAATTTTAAAAGAACAATAAATATTTAATTATAATTAGCAAAGAGTCTATGAAAAAATCTACTTTTCTGGTATAGAAAAACTATATAAAGTCATTTAATGTTGAAATCACAACATTTTCCTTGTGTTAAGAATGGTTTGTTGATAAATGCATTCAGATTTTTGTTAAACACGGTGTTACAGATTTTGGTACATTTAACAGATGTCACAATAAAATATTATCTTGGGCACCTGTAAGCACAAGTTACTAAAAATTTTTTATAAGTAAAGAGTTGTTCATTGTTCTCCAACTGTCTGGTAAAACACGAGAACATAGAGCATTGTTTCACAGCCATATTTAACACAGGAAGGTAAATGGCATATTTCTCCCACAGTTACAGTATGACCAAAGAGCATCTACAAAGAGAGGGCTTGTGTTATATCACGTTGACAATATCAGTGCTAAAAATAACTTTCCCTCAAGTCATAAATACATTTTATTTAGATTGAATTGTAATTATTTTCAATTTCAGATTAAATGATCTCAGTTGACTAATACAATTTATAACCTGATATTTTACTTGCTTGAAATTTCCCTATATCTAGTAACTAGGAATACCTAAGCCTAATCATTTGAAATTTTATTATAAAACTCATGTGCATCCAAAATGTATTGTACATAATAGTGCAGACTTTGCAAATTCTCCAGATTAAAGTTAGGACTTCAACAAAATTCTGTTCATCTTGACAGTTGTTTACTTTCACTACATCATCATCACATTATCCTTATAGCTCTTGGGGCAAAATTCTGTTTTATTAGGAGTTTGTAATAGCTTTTCTTTAATTCTCAATATGTCCCCAGGTATCCAGTATTTTCAATTTCAAAGGTCTAAAAGATAATCTAAACTTAAAAAATATTTTCTAAAAAAATTGAAAATGTCTCTAGATCTTTTCCTGGTTTGCAACTGGAAATCTACTTTCTCAACTATTTTTTTCCTACATATATATTATCTTTTCATTTCTTGACATAAGTATTTATTTGTAAAAAATGTAAACTTAATATTTTACTATCTAATACAATAGAAATCCAACACACACACATGCACACATACAATATATACTTTTTAAAATGTATTATACTTTAGAAATTATTTATTCTACATTTATGCACAGTATTTATGCCATCAATTTTTATTTATGCAAGAATCAATAATTATCTTTTTTATATACTTTGATAATTGCTATAGATTATAAGAATCAATTTGAACCTGCATCTGAGTCGTTAGATTTGTGACATGGGGGGTGGGGGGGGAGAATAACTAAGGTCAGTCAAAGAAACAGATTTTCCATACACACATATGCAAACATGTGACATATTCACATATACCTTTGAGCATATCTGGCTGAATACCTCGGTATTTATATATTTTTAGACATTTCTGTAATGAAAAATTCCTTAAAGTAGTTTATTTTCTGATATCTAGGCACACAAGATATACAGGGTAAGGTCTAGAAAAAATATAAATGACCCATGCTTTATTTCTTTTCCAAATACTCACACTTTTGTATTTATTAGTGAAGATAGCAACTATTTGCCTGTGTGTGTGTGTGTGTGTGTGTGTGTGTGTGTGTGTGTGTGTGTGAAGAGAGAGAGAGAGAGAGAGAGAATGGATAACCACAGACAAAAAAATGAATGTCTTATTTTTCTTTAGTTTTCTTACTAATAGGTAGATTTATATCTATCTTAAAATAGAAAAATGTGCACCACTATGAACATTTTCATATATATGGATAGAATTTTTTATTTTTGTTATTTTACTGGCATTTCCTTCTTCCTACCTCTTTTCTCATTTCCCTCACTCTCTCTCCCAGGGAGTGAACTCTAGTAAGAGTTTTAAGGCTCAGGCTTTGTTTTCTGGGGAACCCAGATGAAAAATGGTACCAGGAATGGCCCTGGAAGACAAAACTCATGGGTCTATTGACAATAAGGATTCATTTGCTGATGGTACATAATTGACATATCATGGCATGTAGTAGCTATGCAATTACTAGGGATTTAATCTGCAGTTAAATAGGATAAGGATCAGATAGAAGGTAATCTAGCTAATCTAATCTAAAGTGCTGCATTTTACCACAGCAGTTGCTCTTTATTGGTTTGAGGCAAAGAAAATTGTAAGAATTGCAGAGCGGGCTGGCTTTTGCTAACAGCATTGAAATCTGTGATAGAAGAAAATAATAGACAAAAGAAAACTAAATGCCTACCAAAGCCCGAGGATCTCTACTGCAGTTTTTCAGAAACGTTCTTGTTCTGTAACCAGAACACAGACTGCATTAAATCTACAGCCCAAACAGGTCTCCATTGTCAAAATCAGGTTGCTTAAAGGAAAAGACAGGGACTCTAAGACTTATCAAGAGGCCATTTGATTGGGCAAGACTGAGATTGTTGAATCCCTAAATACCCCATAAACCCTCTGGGCTGGCAAAAGCAAGCCCTTTTCCTCTTGCTTCTTTTCAGAAGCAGATTCTTTTCACCCAGAAACCATGCAATAGTCTCACCTGAGACAGGTCCTTTGCAAGATGATGCTTGTTCTCCTCAATTTGCCCCATCACATCTCATTGTTTTCAGGCCAATAACTGGGGTCAGATCTCTCAGCACAGTCACACTGAGAAGTACAGCAATTGTTGTATTAAGTCTATTTGCTTATGAAAGTTTAGTATCTGGCTAATATGTGCCAGCAGGGACTGGGGGAACACACATAAAAGTGGAAATGAAGTGTTCACAAAGAGAATCTACACTAATAAAAGACAAACATGCAAATTGACCATACCTTTGCTATGCCTTAAGCCATGCCCACCAGCCAATCAGAGCGACTATATGCAAATTAACCCAATCAAGATAGCAGCCGGCAGCCATAGAGCTGGAGCAAGCAGGAGGCTTGGTTGCCCCAATGATGGAGGAAGCCAACTTCCCGCCTGCCGCGGCAGCTCTGAGCTCCACTCAAAGCAACAAAGTTTCAATTATAGAAGATAAATAAACCCCAGATACCTGCTTTCAGCCAGCCATGGCCACAGAGCTGCAGCAAGCAGGAGGCTTTCCCTCCCGCCCGCCCTGGCCGGCTCTCTCAAGGCTACAAAGTTTCAATTATAGAAGATAAATAAATCCCAGAATAAAAAGAAAAAAAAAGGAGAGGCTGGGAGCTTCTGTTGCCGGGTGGGGCTTGGCCAGCCTGAAAGTGGCCCTCAGCCCCTCACCCAGACTGGCCAGGCACCCCAGTGGGGACCCCCCACCCTAAAGGGGGTGTGACCAGCTTGAAAACAGCCATCAGCCCCTCACCCAGGCTGGCCAGGCACCCAAGCGGGACCCCCACCCTGATCCGGGACACCCTTCAGGGCAAACCAGCCAGCCCCCACCCGTGCACCAGGCCTCTATCCTATATAATAAAAGGGTAATATGCAAACTGACCCTAACAGCAGAATGACTGGGAATGACTGGTAACTATGACAAACACTGACCACCAGGGGGCAGACGCTCAATGCAGGAGCTGCCCCCTGGTGGTCAGTGCGCTCCCACAGGGTGAGCTCTGCTTAGCCACAAGCCAGGCTGATGGCTGCCAGTACAGCGGTGGTGGTGGGAGCCTCTCCCGCCTCCTCAGCAGTGCTAAGGATGTCTGACTGCAGCTTAGGCCTGCTTCCCGCTGGCAAGTGGACATCCCCTGAGGACTCCCAGGCTGCCAGAGGGCTGTCTGATTGCCAGCTTAGGCCCAATCCCCCGGGGAGCAGGCCTAAGCCAGCAGGTGGTCTTTCCCTGAGGGGTCCCAGACTGCGAGAGGGCACAGGCCGGGCTGAGGGACACCCCCCCCACCCCGAGTGCACAAATTTTTGTGCACCGGGCCTCTAGTCTGTATATATAAAAGCCAAAGTGACAGTTAGGACAGAACAACTGGAATGACCAGAATGACCAGTCTCTATGATGCACACTGACCACCAGGGGGCAGACACTCAATGCAGGAGCTGCCCCCAGACCACAGACCCTGATCACTGATGGGGCCTGCCGGCCAACCTCCTGGTCCCTCCCCCCAGCCAGCAGGCTCTGATCACCTGATCAGGGCCGGGCCCCTGGGCTGTGATGGGGAAATGGGGGTGGGTGGCGGTGGATGCAGCCCCTTTCCCAGGGGGGCTGAGGGCCAGCTCCCTCCTTGGGGCCAGAGGCCAATCTCCTGGGTCCCTCCTCCTGACCCTCCCCTTAGCGGCAGGTCCCAATCGGCCTGCTGCCCACCTGCCGCAGTAGTGGTTGGCCCCTCCACCTAGCCAGCAGGTCCCAATCGCCTGATCAGGGCCTGCCGGCCAACCTCCCGGTCCTTCCCCCCACTTGGAAGGCCCCGATTGCCTGATTGGGGCCAGGCCCCAAGCTGGGACAGGGAACTGGGGGTGGGTGGTGGTGGATGTGGTGGCAAAGGAAGGAGGAAGGGGGGAGGAGGGGCGAAGGGGAGGCGAGGAACCATGTGGTGGCAGCATGTGGGCGGTGAGGGAAGGAGGAGGCGGGGAGGTGGGGAACCTGATTGGTCCTGATCACCAGCCAGGCCTAGGGACTCCACCCATGTACGAATTTCATGCACCAGGCCTCTAGTACATAATAGAAAGCTGAACAGTGAAGAATTTATTGACACTATAGCATTAACCCAAACTTGGGATTCAACATTCTGACAAGGACTCCAGGAGTCATAGTCATTTGCTGATTAGAATCCTAAATATAGGACATGCCCTACAATATACAGGGTTGGGCAAAAGAAGGTTTACAGTTGTTTGCATGGAAAGTACAATAATTAATAAATAAAAATACAAGAATAAATTCTGCTTTATGTACTCACAACTGTAAACCTATATTTGCCACACTGGAGCATGTTTAGCTTTCAAAATCCAAAGCTGCCTACCAAATCATTGTGAATCTTTCTTAATAGTAAAAGGTACAAAGTGAGACAATTGTCTTTTGCTCTAGAGAGAATATCCCAGCCTGTCTCCAGACACTGGACCCTACATACAATCTTCTTTCATGTGTCAGGCCCCTGGACCTTTTTGGGTTTATATCCTTCTCACTGACACAGAAGTGTTTTGTTAGGTTATGTGAAGTATTTTCTACTTCCTTCTTGTCAGATTCAATTTGTTTGATGTCATAAATATAATGGACCAGCTAACATTCTGTAGAATGTCAAGATGATCTTATTCTTATGACTATATTTCTATAAAAAACAGAAGAGATAAAAGAGCTCTAGGGAAATACATTGATTCTGAACTCATATGACTTCTGTGTGAATACAAATTGCTTTTTTTCTTCTCTCTTGTTTGGAATAAAGAAGAAACCATTTGCCACCAGGTCAATAGCCACATACCAAAAGACAGAGGCTGCAGATCTGTTCTAGTAAGAACATGGTTAGCATGGAAGAAGTGATTGGGAGTACTATCTGGTGAAGTTTACATTAGACAACTGTTATTTGTTATATTCTATTTGTTTATTTTTAGGAGTCAGAGAGGTGAATTAAATGGGATGATGGGAAATATCATCCCTGAATCTAATAAGGGTTAGATAGCAGCAGTAATGTCTGCAACACTATTCCTCCTAAAATGCTTTATTGTCTCTAATTCACTATGTTAGCCAAGGCAAACTAGATAGGTTCAGAAGTTTCAGAAGCTCTTGCTTGGTCTTTCCTCCATAATGATCCTTTACCAATCAGAGAGGCAATGTGAAAGTTCTGTCCAGCTATCCTAATATATAAAAACCCAGGGTCTGTAACATCCAAAACGACCAAAACCTTGACCGACCGGAAGTCAGTGCTGGGTTGCCATGGTGACCCAGCACTGACTGCCACTGCTGCGGGTGCCCTGACACAGCACTGACTGCCGATGGGGCTGCAGATCAGGCATGAAGAGAGGCCTGAAGAGAGAAGCAGGGTCTGAAGAGAGGCCTGAAGAGAAAAGCAGGGTCTGATCCGTAGCCTCCGTGGCAGCTGTTGATCAACACACGCCTCTCTTTCTCTCGGGCCTCCGCTGGGGCTGCTAATCAGCCTCGCCTCTCTGATCTGGCCCATTTATAGGGCCGGAGACACTGACTGGCATAGAAACTGACCAATCAGAACCAAATCTGGGTGAAGTGCAAGGAGCCAATGGCTGCCTAAGAGGCGGAGCTTTTGACGCTGATTGGCATAGAAACTGACCAATCAGACTAAATCTGGGTGAAGTGTGAGGAGCCAATGGCTGCCTAGGAGGAGAAGCTTTTGACGCTGACTGGCAAAGAAACTGATCAATCAGAACCAAATCTGGATGAAGTGCGAAGAGCCAATGGCTGCCTAGAAGGTGGGGCTTTTGACACTGACTGGCATAGAAACCGACCAATCAGAATTAAATCTGGGTGAAGTGTAAGGAGCCAATGGCTGCCTAGGAGGCAGAGCTTTTGATGCTGACTGGCATAGAAACTGACCAATCATAACCTAATCTGGGTAAAGTGCGAGGAGCCAATGGCTGCCTCGGAGGTGGAGCTTTTGACGCTGACTGGCATAGAAACCAACCAATCAGAACCTAATCTGGTGAACTGCAAAGGCAGAACCTAAGGTGGGGACTGAGGAGGGGTTTTAAGGGCAACAGCTGTTTGGTGTAAGGTGTAAAAAAGCAGTTCAGTTTTTTAATGACCAGTTTGGCAGTATAGTGCATATGGCTGGCTATCAGTCCAGATATAGGGATTATGTATTTTTGTCTGCCAAGAGCATCTCCTCCTGATGAAAAAAGCTTTCCTCTCCCCCACCCCACCATTTAAGCAATCCTGTCCTATATAATCTATCTATACTACCGAAAGGGTAATATGCTAATTAGACCAGGTCAACTGGCCATCTTTTGGACATTTGACTTTCTTCTGGACAAAGCCATGGTGGTGGAGGCCATGGCAGAGGCCATTAGGGGAAATCAGGCCAGCAGGGGAGGGCAGTTGGGGGCGAGATCAGGCCAGCAGGGGAGGGCAGTGGGGTTGAGATCAGGCTGACAGGGGAGGGCAGTTAGGGGCAATCAGGCAGGCAGAGGCAGTTAGGGGCAATCAGGCCAGCAGGGGAGAGTAGTTAGGGGTAAGATCAGGCTGGCAGGGGATGGCCATTGGGGGTGAGATCAGGCCAGCAGGGGAAGGCAGTTGGGAGCAACCAGGCTGGCAGGGGAGGGCAGCTGGGGATGAGATCAGGTTAGCAGGGGATGGCAGTTGGGGGTGAGATCAGGCCTGCAAGGAAGGGCAGTTAGGGGTGATCAGGCAGGCAGAGGCAGTTGGGGGTAAGATCAGGTCAGCAGGGGAGGGCAGTTAGGGGCGATCAGGCAGGCAGGCAGAGGCAGTTAGGGGCGATCAGGGTGATCCCTGTGGGATCGGGCCTAAACTGGTGGTTGGACATCCCTCAAGGGGTCCCTGATTGGAGAGGGTGCAGGCTGGGCTGAGGGACACCCCGCCCCCCCATTCACAAATTTCGTGCACCGGGCCACTAGTAATATATATTTATCTTGACTGTATACTCAAGGGACCAGGTATATAGACCCAAGGTGGAATGACTATAATCACAGATTAAAACCACTATAAATACCCACAGAGTGGGACTACTATAAATAGACTGGATCTAAACTACATTTATGACCTGCTCTCTACCAATCTCCCAACTAATTAGAAGAACTTGATGGAATGTTAGATCCCCTATATGGCTAGTCTAATCTCCTCTGTGCAAATAACCAGAGTTGGGAGGAGGATTGGTGAATCTTGACTGTTTACATACAGAAGACCTATCCTTGAGTAAGTAACTGGGATGGTACCCACTGTTGTATTTGTGGAACGTGTGCCCTTAGAAAAAAGCATCTGTATTAAATGAATAATAACAGAATGAGAGATGTATATAGAGCAGTTGTGAGGGTTAATTTAATGTGCCAACTTGACTTGACCATAAGGTGCCCAACATTTGTCCAAAATTATTTTGGATGAAATTAACATTTGAATTAGTAAACTGAATAAAGCGTGATTGCTGTCCTTAATGTGTGTGGGCTCTATCCAATCACTTGAAGGCATAAACAAAACAAAATGGCTAACTCTCTCTTGAGAAAGAGAGAATTTTCTCCTGCCTAACTGCTTTGATCTCAGACATTGTTTTTCTTACTGCCATGAACTCAAACTGAAACATTGAAGCAACATCATCCTCTCAGTTGGTTAAGCCAAATATTGCATATTGATATGCATGGTTCCTCTTTTTCCCTTGCTCCCATATCTAGTTCATCAGGAAGTCTGGTTGACTCTGTTTGCCTATATAGATTCTGAATCTATCTACTTCTACTTTCATATCTTTTTAAGTTCAAGCTACCTTCATCTCTGACCTAAATTTCCACAGCAGTCTGCTACTTAGTTGCCCCTACTTCTATTCTATATATATATACATATACATATATATATATGTATATGTATATATATATATATATATATATATATATATATATAAAATAAAAGTGTAATATGCTAATTAGACTGGACGTCCTTCTGGATGACCTTCCGGACGAAGCCGAGGCTGCGAGGGAAGCCCGGGTCCCGGATGCCAGAGGGAAGCTGGTGCCGGCAGCCAGGGTAAGGAAGGCCTACTCTTGCACGAATTTCATGCATCAGGCCTCTAGTATATATATATATATATAATATATATATTACATAAATAAATCCATTCTCCACTCAGCAGTCAAATAATTCTTTAAAAGATATAAATTATTTCATGTCATTCTCCACAAAATTCACAGTGCTTTTCTATCACATGTGAAATGCATTTCAAATGTCTTACCTGGTTTTCTAAGCCCTTCGTGGTTGGATAGCTCATGCCCTGTCACAGTTTCCTTCCACTATGACACTTGTTCAATACTCCTCAGCCACACTGTTTTCTACCTGTTCCGTGACCATGCCAAACTTACTCTTGCCTGAGGGCCTTTTGCTCCTTACTCTTTCATGACTTCTAACCAACCATGCAAATATCAGCTTCAATTTCTCCATGTTAATGCACTTTCTTGACCATTCAATATAAAGTAGCTATCCAGGCACTTGCTATGATTCTTTACAGAGAAAGTATCAAAATGTTAATTAAGGCCTGACTGCCAAAGGATGTGGTCAGAGCTATGCAGATAAAGACTAGGGCAGGACTGTTCAATAGAGCACAGATTAAAAAAAAGAAGTCAACAGCAGTTAGTTTATTGAAAAAAAGAAAAAAAATGTTTGTGGTCTCCAGAGACCTGTAGACAACAATTAGATTTAAAAAGGGAAGACATATAGTAAATAAATGTGAGCCTCAGGGAGGGGGGACAGATATCATACGTGTATTGTATGAGTATTGTTATCAGAATACACATTTCAACATAAATTGCAATGTTCAGAGATAATCTTTCGGATCAAGAAGTGTCATAGCATAGTAAGAAGCTAGGAAAATTCCAGGACAAGTTGGATAGGGAAAGTAAGACAGATATTTAAACAGCAGTTTGCAGTCACCTAGTAAATCCTATCTTCCCTAATAAAAGGACACAAGAGTAAATGGTTTGTACTTCTCTTCCCCAAACAGAGGGTAAATAGCTTAAATCACCCTACTCAGGGAGACACAGAAATCCAATTAAGTGCCATTTGCCAACCCCACCCAAGGACAGACCAATTAAGAGAATAAATATCATTTTGTACATCAGCATAAAGCTGATGAATATTTCCCCCTAAGACCTCTCCTAAATGCCCAGCCTTTAAAACCCCTGAAAATGAAGGTCCCGGTAGCTCTCCCTACATGAAGCAATGCCCCTGCCATTCCTCTCCCCCTCCTCTTCCCCCACAGGTACGAGTGCCCTAACCTCCAAGGGACCCTATGAGACTTGCCACCAGGGGAGGAATGGTCCTTGTTTCACTGTCCTAAGGGTGTTTTTGCTGTGGACAATAAATTCTTGCTTACTTGTCTCTTGATTAAATTGATTAAAATTCTTCCTTCAAGGAGACAAGAACTGCCCTGCAGGTGTGCCTTGGTTGCTGAGCGTAGACCTATGAACAATTCCAGGTCAGGGCACATGCCTGGGTTGCAGGCTTCATCCCCAGTAAGGGGTGTGCAGGAGGCAGCCGATCAATGATTCTCTCTCATTATTGATGTTTCTACCTCTCCCTTCCTTTATGAAATTGATTTAACAATATATTTTAAAAAATAATCCTTAAACAGCAACCAAAAAGATAAGAACCGAAGTCTCATAGTCTCATTGGTAACACAGACTTTTAGTTCTGTACTTATCTAAATACTACCTTGGCTAGAAAGATAAATTGGTTTTAAAAAAGTATGTTATAGACATTTTTAATAAAGGATTTTTAAGCCAATTTTAAGTTTTTCTTAAATATCGATTGAACTATTTTATACTACTCAAACTAATATTACCCACATGGTCTAACTTCATTACAATGCAGTATAACTGCCACAGTAGTCAATTATTTATGAATCAGTGGAAACATCTGGAAACTTGACCTGCTTTTGATATTAAAAAGACTTGGAGCATTTGCTGTATTTCACTATTAGTGCCACTTCAGTTATTACATGCTCTGCCAATGTTTTATGTAACTGGACTGATTTTCGTCTGACTTACAGGGTCAGATGGCTGTGAAGGGACTGAGCTTTTCTAGGCACTGATGCCCACTTCTCCCTCCATATTGATATAGTGCCGACTGCCCAATGCTCACACTCAGAGGAAAACATGTTATTCCAGCATTATATAGTACATTGTGTAAGCACCAAAGATAATAAGCTAATTCATTTTCCTGGACCAATCTATATTCATGTTTCTTAGCATTCCCAATGTTTTCCTTTTTTGATATGATATATACATTCACATGTACATGTACATGCACACAAATTAAATGTTCCTCATGTGTATCTAAAAAATAGGATGACCTTACCCACAGGTACAATTTATTTCAGTCAGTTAAAAAAGAACGTTTTATACCAAATACATTTCTGATGTACTTCTCACTGAAAGTAGAGATGGAGAAATTATATGTTTAAGGACTGATGACATATGTACCAAAATATTTACAACATAAACATGTCTGCACAGGTGAACTTCAGTTCTGTTGGTAGCAAGATAGATAATATACAACTAAACTTAAGTGGATGTGTTCTACTTAGTTGTATAATCCCAAACTGTAGCAATCAAATTATATGTATTTAGCTTTGTTCTTTTCTTGCCAACAGATTTCCATCCTAGTTTATTTTATTTAGGCTTATGAGCACTCATGGAATATTTAGTGTGAACTTCCCTGTATCAGACATGGACACTGGAGATAAAAATGAAGAATAAGAGATAGTCTCTGGTTCTAATGGGTTTCAGTCTTTTCACATAGTGTAATCCCAGATTACTCCAGCACCAGGATAAAATGTTTTGGGAACTGAAATGAGAGTTAGGAGTAACTATTTTTAGATTAAAACAAACAAGTAAACAATCAGAACCAACTGACAGCTTAGTACTTAATCTGATTACTTTCTGAAGCTCCTATATTTTCTTATCAGAGTGGTTCAATATCAATATTGAGAGAACTGAGGTGTAAAAAGCAGAACAAGTGATGTGAGTCCCTAGAAGGAGCCAAATAAGGTACACATTTGGAAAACGAGCCTTCCTAATTTAACTAGAAAACAAATGTTCTGGAAATTGTGAACCTTGGAGGACAGAGCATATATTGTCCCCTGAAATCATAGAAAGGAACACATTTAAAGTGCCTGCTTCACCCTCACTCACTCTGGCAGCTTCTTGTGCTGTGGTTGCTGTTCTTTGTGCCACATGACACTCCCACTCTAGCAACTGGTGATTAGATTAGCAATTTGACTCCAAAACAATTTTAGGCAGAAGATTGCAAGGGATATTGGCCCTGGAGCTCTAACAAGCAAGTGCTCCCTAAACTGAGGGCAACTGACTGACCCAACAGGCCATTTTCTTTGGAAGGTCTGAATGGGAGATATAAATATAGTGGCAGCGATGGCAACATTAGAGTGATACATGAGTGGAGAGCCATGGTGAAAGAAGGCAGTATCAGCAGCCATCAGCCAGTGGACCCTATGATTAGAAGACAGAAGGCAGTGACAGGTAGTAGAGAAGTAAGAAGCAAGAAGAACAAAATAGAGAAAAGAAGGTTGGACTAATGCTACTGGGTAGAGGCAGGAGCTACTAGTAGCAGCAGAGACAGAGACTAGCTGAGTCATCTTAACTGTAATCTCTGGAGTCATAAACAATGAGCCCTTCTGAAGGCTAAACCTCCTGCACTCCTTGGCTAGCCAGGTAGTACCAACTTCAATTTAGAAGTAAGCATGAGCTGTGATGACCTTACTCTGTTCCTACAAAAATAAAGACTTGATATAGTCCTTCTCCCATACTAGCCCAGAGACTTAAGAAAAACAGATCTCTGAGTAAAAATTACATCATGTGGGAAAATGAGTCTCCTAAATAGGTTAGATTTTTCTCTACAATTAATTCCTTCTGCAAAACTTTTATTTGTAAAATAATCTTTGGCTAGAACTTTTACAAATGATCAGGATTTCTTAAGTGTCTCTTTCTTTAAAAAAAAAAAAGGGGGTGGGGCGGGGGATTAACAAAGGACCCATGTGGTCAGTTGGTCACCATAATTCTAAATGTAGAATCGTCTCACTCAATTCCTTTTCCCTATAGGGGAAAGTCCCAAATGTTCTGAAATTTTTTGTTTGGTGAATATATATCAGTGAAAATGTCTATAAAGCACATCCATTCTCTTTCATGATAAAATCATTATTTTGTTTTAAAAACCAAAACCCAACTTCTTGAGTCTGAAAAACTGTTTCTCAAAGACAGCATCAGGAAGGAAGGTGAACTGTGTCACATGGCGGTACGCCCTCAGTGAGGCAGGAGTGGGAAGGCAGAGGCACAACTCCTTCGTGAGATCCTCTGTACAACATCCATATACTTTCCTCCTTTTTATCTTGTATGGTGTCTGACAGAGTGAGGTTATGCTACATTTCTCACTTTCTATCGTTAAAAAATGAATTGTCACAGCTCCACACCAAGGCCCAACCTTCATTATATTCAATGGGAAAAAGTGAGACTCTGCTTATTCAGGACTAAGGTTTCAAGCAAGAAGTTGAACACTACAGTTCCTACTAGTTTATTATCCTTAATAGCATCTTTCTTTCTTTATGAGTCCTTGCTACAGAACTGCTAGAGTGGCTTCCTCTTTTTTATATATGCCTTGGTTTCTCTTATTAAGCACCAACTAACTATTAACTGGCAAGTATATGTTTCCTGCAATCTGTAAGACTCTTAAGAAAAAGGGTGAAAAACATGATTGAAAACATTTTAGGGTATAGAAAAAGGAAAGTAATGACAGTTTGTTTTCATTCTCTAAGTCAGTGATTTTCAACTGGTGTGCCACAAGACTTTTTAAAACATGCACTATCTGACTATATAGTCAGAGACACTGTCCTCTTTTCCCTTAGGCTGTCAAAAAAAATGACAACAGCCAACACAACAATAGTCATTATCTGTAAATGAATCAAAATTTTACTTTTTTTTTTGTCAGATTGGCAAAATATGTTTGGTGTGTTGCAGAAACTAATTTTAATAATTAGTTTCTGTGTGCCAGATGGAAAAGGTTGAGAATAGCTGCTCTCACCCTAACCAGTTTGGCTCAGTGGATAGAGCATCAGCCCACGGACTGAAGAGTCCTGATTTTGATCCCAGTCAGGGGCATGTACCTTGGTTTTGGCTCGATCCCCAGTAAGGGGCATGCAGGAGGCAGCTGATCAATGTTTCTCTCTCATCAATGTTTCTAACTCTCTATCCCTCTCCTTTCCTCTCTGTACAAATCAATAAAATATATTTTTTTTTAAAAAGGAAGAAAATAGCTGCTCTCAGTAATGTAGGAGGCAAAGTTAACCACACAGAGAAAAGTTTGGATCGAAATGGGTAATAAAGTTTGGAATTGCTACTGTGAAAATATGGCAAGGAATCAACTAGAGATGAATAAGAAAATTGCAATAATGGTTCAAGAACTGATGGATAGCATGCCTTATTACAGTGATTCGCACAGGTTTTTTCCCCCCTCAAGTCATGACCAAATATCCTTTGGCAGAAATCCATGTTTGGGGATATGAACATTTACAACTTTATTTTCAGTAACCTTGAACTGAAATTTACATTTTCTTCACTTGTGATTATAGGCCACAAACCATGTAAGTATTAGTAGTTCTTGCGACATTTAACCAATCAAAATATTGGCTATTTTCATATCATATTAGAGTTATAATATCACAAAATGTCATTTATTATACTTCAATGGCATTGCTTTTTATTCAATGTGTTATTACAGAATATATATTACAATTTCATTTTTTATAATTGTATTTCAATATAATTGGTTTCCTTTATAGTCTATAACCTTTTTCTAATTTAAAATATTTTTAGAAGGGTTCTATGGTATTCATTGTCTTCATCAAGTTACTAAAGGAATTCATGGCATATAAAAGGTTAAGAACACCTATTTTTTGGTGTTTCAATAATTGTTACACATTATATAACACTTAAGATTGAGGGGAATATGATACAATAGGATTCAATATAGTTATTGAAAAGGGCAGAAAATATAAGCAATTGCTTAATTCCATCAGCTACTATGATATACTGCTTTTTTATGTCAAAATTTTAATATTATGACTTAAGTGGTATTTTTCTTTTACAAATGCACAGTACTTTTTGTTCCAGTCAATTAAACCTATCTCATTAATCCTCTCTAACCTTCAGTCAGAATACCTACATAATGTAACATTCATATTTTAACATTGTATGTGCAACAGCATGATTTAAGACTGTGGGAGGCTTTTTAAAATATAGGTACTTTATTTGCTGGGTATCCATGGCTGCCATTTACAAGTCCTGTGGTTGCTTGCATCAGGGATTTTTGCAGGTAAATATTGTTGCATACTTTTGATTTTTTACTGATTGATAAATCAGTGCCTAAATGAGGTGACCGAAGAAGGCTGACAATTTAATATCAAAGCAAGAATTACAATACTGTAATGGATATCTGCTCCTTTTTGCATTAATCATGTCAGTATTTCTCCCCCGTCATTTGTCTGAGAAGCAATCAACCTTTTATTTTATCAAAACATTCCCCCTTACTCTTTAAATATATCTTTTTTATTGATTTCTGAGAGGCAGGGAGAGGGAGAGAGAGAAACAGCAATGATGCGAGAGAATCATGGATCGGCTGCCTCCTGCACACCCCCTACTGCAATCCGGGCATGTGCCGTTGACTGGAATTGAACCCGGAATCCTTCAGTCCGCAGGCCGACGCTCTATCCACTGAGCCTAACCAGCTAGGGCCCCCCTCCCCCCCCTTACTTTTAATTCCTAATTTGGTTGGGCCTGGCTCTCTCCCCAACTTTAGGGTTGAGCATGTAACTTAGACCCATCAGAGTATGCTGTTCTCTTCTTCATAGTTATTGTCGTAGGAAGAGGCATAAATGATTGAGGGAAGTATGATTCACTTTGAGGGACATTCCTGGAACTACGGGGGAAAGTTGGGTTTGTTGCGACCTTGTAGTAAGCCTAGAGCTGCTGGCAGCCATCCTTCCACCATGACAGCCAAGCCTGCCAGAGAACAAAAGCTGTAGGAGAAAGCATTCCTCAGACATGGTCAGAGGCACAGTCATTCCAGTGGACTAATTAGAGCCTTGGACCTGGCTGTGCCTGAAGTCAGCATGTGGGTTTTCAGTTTTGTGCACTGACCTATGTGAATCCATGTACATTCAGTTACTTGGAACAGGAAGCGTTTGGATTAACATAGATACTTTTGCTAAACTCTATAGTCTAATTAGAGACTATAAACTGGAAAGTTGTTATTAACTATGAACTGCTAATTAGTGATGCACAAATTTGTCAAAATAAAAATAGCAACAAAGGAAAATTATGTCATACTTAAAAAAATATTTGTTTTTATTTAAACCATGACTAAGTATGAAAGGAGGGGGGGGAAGCTGGATATTTCAGATGATCAATAAATTGTATGAGTTAGTTATTTGAGGGAATTCTGCATTTATCCTCCAGGATGCCATAATTTCTAAACTGGCATGCTTTGATCATGTGCACACTTTGAAGTCAGAGAACCTAATCAATCTTCTTCCTGGATTTGTATTCCTATAGAAATGATGCCCTGTTCTAGGGCAGCCAGTGTTGCCTGGCCCATTGTACTGAAGAATAAATGAGTAAGAGTCTAGATTACCTTACAAATAAATTTGGTTAACAGTTATATTAATTAAAATGCCTGGTTCTGCGGCTATTCAGAACTATTTATACGTGATTTAATTCATATCAGCAGCTAATTTGTATTTAATGCAAACTAATGGGTTTTATGTAAATGGAGCATGTGGCAGTCTATTTAAAAAACAAATTATCTCTAGTTTCATTTCAGTTATTTTAATTAAATTTAGAACGTGTGTGAGGTGGGGGGATGAAGGGGAAAAGGATGTATTATATATGAAGTGATGATTAAATCCAATTTAACTCTACAGAATAAGAAACAAGTAATTCTCTCCACAGACATATTGGCCCTTTCATAAAGTTTACAGAAGTCAAAAAGGTTAGTATACACAAAGCCTCTAAGATTCTAGGTGGCATAATTTTCTTAAGATCATATTTTACATTATAAACCACAAGCACTTATAAGTGCTATGTAAATAAGTTTCTTTAGAGATTTTTTAAAAATGTGGCTGGAAATTATTTTATGACATAAATGACCATAATATGTATATATTATTTCTGTCTTTGATTTGGAATTTTGAAACTATTCTATACATTAGTTAACTATTATTAACGTGACTTTTGTCAATTAGCTTAAACCTATGGAATCATATTTTACCTATAATAAAGTTTTTCTCAGTATATAGTTTATATTGGTCTTTTATTTTTTTAAGAGCATTTTTTTCTCTTATTTCCCTAATTTTGATATGTGTTCTGGAGCTAAAGAGGATTTGGCACATTTTTCATAGTTTCTGCTATTTAGCCCTAGTCTAGAACTGTCCCTCACCTTGAATAACTTAGTAAACTTTATATTTGATAAACTTGCCATTCTTATTCTTGCATTGAGGTTACTTTTTATTATGTTCCTATTGCCAGCTAGATCATAAGTTTTTGAAGGACAATATTTTTTTTCATTTCTATACAATGTGATTTTGTTACATGTAATAGACATTCAGTGAATGTTTCTTGAATCTCTCCTCAAAAAGATTATCCAAAACACTGAATGACAAGTCTTCCAAAATCTCTACTTTCAATATAAACAAAGCAAGACTCCCCTCCTTCTCATGTTATTAGTTACAGGACGAAAACTCAATTCAACAATCTAATAAATCTGGCTTTCCAAACCAAATTTCCCACATATCCCCCAAATTCATAAACCATTACCTCTTAGAAGTTGTACTAGTGTCCTCGTAGCACTATGTCCTCGTAGCAACTATTGGCCTCTGGGAGTGGGGAAGTCCTCCAAGGGGAAGCAATGGTTGATATCAGGCTTGAAGGAGTTTTCCAGGTAAACATGGGGAAGAATGGGTTTCCATGATGCAGAGCAGCACATGTATTCCTCACATATGGCATAGTGTTAATCCCAGGGAATACTCTCTGTACTGATATGAAACTTTCAATACCCTGGATCTCCAGCCTTGAATATTTTAGGACTGCCTAAAACTATAATGCTAACAATAAAATAAGTTTTAGAAATGGGGTCATTGGTATATATCCACAATTACAGAATACTGTCACAGGCTTATATAGGAAAAGACCATCAATTTTTAAACTACATGTTTCCTTATCACTAGAGACTGAAACAGTAAGTCCACATAGTCATTGTGTATGTTAACCCTGGTCAGATCCACTGATAGCCTCTTCAGCTTCACTGGCTGTCTAGGGGAGCACTGACTTTCCAGCACAGTAGACACAGTGCCTTCTCGTTCAACTCAATGGCTGCCAGATCGGAGCAGCACACAATAACTCAACTTCAACAGAGAAACGCTCACAGATATAATTAGCCACATTTGAAATGAAAGAACATTCACTCAATCAAAATGATTTGGAAATCCATTTTTTTAAAACAATGGAGTTAGATTCTAACAGGTTATTGAATTAATTTGATCATAATTCACTTCAGGAACATCATATCTATTCAGACGATATAGTAAATGTTTTGTTTGGTACTGTGAGGTCACAGATGCACCAAAAGAGTGGTCTCATTCATTCATCAGAAGCAGGACAGAGAGTAGCAAGCTGGTGTGGTGTATAGGAGCTACCTCATTTCATGTAACTCCATGACATATGCAAGTTGTAATTTATACAAAAGATACTTCAAGGGATATAGTTCAAGGAAGAGGTAGGAAGAAGAGAAAATGTATATCAGAGAGCTCACTGCTATATCCTTTATCCAAAGAAAAAGGTAAGTTACTAAGATAGCATTATTTGTGCAGGTGCCAAATCCCTCTTCTGCTACCACCCCCTTTCAGGTCCTCTCCCCTCTCAACTTAGCTGCATTAGCCATCCGCATCGATTCCATTGGCAGGTGATTTATCAGCCCAGCATTTCATCTTCCCTACAAAGGCAAAATGTGCCCTGTTCCTGGGTGCTATAAGGGGGAACACACGGATATTCCTTTGATGCTACAAGGACAACAGACTGATAAAATTTGCTCCTGCATTGAACTTGACATGGAGGTGGAGCGCTCTAACTTTTAAAAGTCTGTTCTGTAACTCTCAGAATAACTGATGAGTCTCGTTTATATTCACATTTCCAATGCAGATAAATCTTCTGGGTTTTTTTCTTCTTCTTTGATTCTAGGGCCAACATTTTCACCGTCTACACACATACAGCCCCTGTTATCTCAAACTGACAAAAATCTTTCTACCTGCTGAGTTACTCAGTCCACTTAGCGATTTATTCATCTATCTATTTATATGCAGTGGGAAGGAAAACGATTGCTGTCTAAACCAAAGTCACCGGCATTTGCTTTCACATACTGGAGAGTGGAAATGATTTATAATGAAAAGAAGCGTCTTCATTTAGAAAAATACCATAGTACCTTTTCCCTTTACTTGAGTAGGGGGGGAAAGGAAAGAAAAAGAAAGAGAGAAGTACCTGGGGTTTTCAAAGGCATTTCAGAAACTAAGGAAGGGGTAGCAGCAAGACCACTTCACAGGTGAGTGGCTTGCGCAGAGGCATATGCCCTGCATTCAGAAGGGCTCCATTCTTGGCTTAATGTTCAGCTTTAAAAATTTCTGAACAAGAGACCCACATTTTTATATTGCACTGGACCTGCAAATTATGTAGCCAGTTTTGAATAGCAACACTTCATTTTCTTTAATTTAGTCCAAATCTTGAATTAAATATAGTGAAGTATTGCCGATCAGAGGTCTTAGGCCTATTTCCAGGTGTGAACCAATGTGCCAAATATTGTGTAAAGCCACTTAATAACAGTAATGACTCTCATGCCCTATAGCCCTGTGTTTTCAGACACTAGGGATGTTGTATTCCATAGGCTTGAGGTTAATTTACAGAATTAGCATTTATTTAATTAGATCGAGACTTGTATTTTTCCTCCTTTCATGAATGTGTCCTGTGGTTTTTCTAGGAAACTGATTTTCATGCTAAAGATTAGGTCATGGGCTAACTTAACACCAATACCTTAAAACTCAGCCTTATTTTGTAATTTATTTTTAAAAAATATGAATATACCCTTGGGGTGAATATGAAGGAGGCTCGGGTAGGCAAGGTTTTAGTAACCTTGTGGAAGGTAGCTGCTCCTATTTACCTCTCTGCCTCTTAGGCCAAGAAAGTGAGTCTTTAAATCTAAGGTCCCAAATGCCAGATACTCCCTTTACCCGTTTCCCTTAAAGCTAGGAAATAACATTTGTCAAATCCTGGCTAATGGGAGCTGAGATGAAAGGCCTATTGGAGGCTTTGAGAAATGTTTTCTTTGATGATAGAGAGGAAAAAAAAAACCCTCATTAACATGCTTGCCTGTGGATCTGATTTTATGAACACATGATGCATGGAGCTACAGCAGACATGTTGCGACAATGAGGGAAATGTCATGAGAATGGAAGAGAGGAAAGCTGGAAAGCACATGCGACATGGATGAGGCTATTTTGCTGCTGATTTAACCAACATCAAAAACACCTACATGCAGAATTCTTGTAAATTTAAACCAGTGGTTCTCAAAGTGTGGTCCCTGGAGCAGCCATGCCAGTGTTATCGAGAAATTTGGTAGAAAAGGGAATTCTTGGGTCCCATCTCAAATTACTCAATAAGAAATACTAGGGGTGAGACCAAGCTTTCTATGTTTTAACAACCCCTCTTGGTAATTCTGATGCATACTAAAGTTTAAGAACTATTTTAAGTTATACTTTGTCAGCTATTCTGTTCATTGCAATACAAAGGATCTCAACTTAATTAAAAGAGATCTAGACACTTTAAAATTACGATTTTTTAAAAGGTTGTACTTTCTTTTAATGTTATATTTTGACAACACACAGACTACTGCAATTAGAAATAAGTGAACTTAGTATTTAGTTAATAAAAATAGTTTAAGAATTTTTACTTCATGTTTATTGTAGCATTATTTATAATAGCCAAGAGATGGAAGATATGGAAACAACCTAAATGTTATCACTGGATAAATAGATAAAGATGTGGCATCTATATATATATAAAAAGTCAGTGACTAAAATGCCATAATGACCATAATAACAGGTTGCTATGACACCCACTGCAGCCAGCAAACTGGCCCAACCCCCCGCAGCCCCTCCCCCCAGCCAGCCCCATCCCTGATCGGCCCCCCCACTCCAATCAGGGGCAGAGCCAGCCGGTCAACCACCCATGGTCCTGCGCCCCAGGCCACTTTCCCCAAGTGCCCCCC
>NW_005871048.1:17782162-17828028 GCF_000147115.1 Myotis lucifugus
CCCCACACCAATCAGGGGTGAGGCTGGCCAGCCAACCTCACATGGCCCCTCCCCCAACCCTATTCAGGGGTGGGGCCAGATGGCCCATCACCCACAGCCCCTCCCCATGGCTGGTCCCACCCCCAATTGGCCCCCCCACCCCAATCGGGGACGGGGCCCTCTGGCCAATTGCCTGTGGCCCCTGCCCCCAGGTGGCCCCAATTGGAGTGGACCAGCCAGTCAACCTCCTGACGTCTACTCCTCCCGACAGACCCGGCCCCGATATGCTGACTAGGGCCAGGCTGGCCAGACCCCACCCGTGCATGAATTTGTGCACTGGGCCTCTAGTATCCTATATAATAAACGGGTAATATGCAAATTGACCCTAACGGTGGAATGACCAGGATCCATAGGTCGCTATGACATGCACTGACCACCATGGGCCAGACACTCAATGCAGGTGCTGCCCCCTGGTGGTCAGTGTGCTCCCACAGGGGGAGCTCCACTCAGCCACAGCCTGGGCTGATGGCTGCAAGCACAGTGGCAGTGGCGGGAGCCTCTCCTGCCTCCGCGGCAGCCCTAAGGATGTCTTACTGGGGAGCGGGCCTGAGTCATCAACTGGACATCCTCCGAGGGTTCCTGGACTGTGAAAGGGTGCAGGCCGGGCTGAGGTACCCTCCCCCCCCACCAGTGTACGAAATTTTGTGCACCGGGGCTCTAGTATATAATAAGATACTACTCAGCCATTAAAAAAAGAATAGAATCTTGCCATTTGTGACAACAGGGATGAACCTTGAGGGCATTAATGCTAAATAAAATAAGTCAGACAGAGAAAAGGCCAATAGTGTATGATCTCACTTATATGTGGAATCTAATGAACAAAATAAACTGACAAACATATTAAACAAAACAAAACAAAAACCAAGATAATAGATGCAGAAAACAGATTGGTGGTTGTGAGGGCGTGAGGGAGATGAGTGAAGTGGGTCAAAGGTACAAACTTCCAGTTATAAAATAAATAAGCCATGGAAGTGTAATATACAACATGGTGACTATAGTTAACACTGTATGGCATATTTGAAAGTTGCTAAGGGAATAAATCTCAAAAATCCCAATCACAAAATTTTTTTTTGCCTGTAATTCTGTGTGGGGACAGCTGGTATCTAGACTTACTGTGGTTATTATTTTGCATTGTATACAAATATCAAATCATTATGTCATAAAACTAAAACTAATATAATGTTAAATGTCAGCTAAATTAGAAAATGATTTATCACTTTGCTCATAACACCCATCTGTGAGAATCACTGCTATCAAATAGGAAGTTGATTTAATATTATATTATTTGTGTCATTTTCTAAATTATTAGTTACATCTGTGCTACTATCTGAGGGTTATTTTTTTAATCTCAGTGGGAAATGTGGGAAATTTGGGATAACTTTGTATGAAATTTGATATGAACTAATGAAGCCATAATTGGATTTGGATACAACATTCCTTAATCAGACTCTAACAGTAGTCTGTCACTTTCCAGTAGGACTCCCATGTTCTTGCTCAGGATCTTTGCATACTCTGCTGTCAGCTTAATAGTCTTCATCCAGAACTCAACCTGTATCTTCTCTGCAATACTCCTCGTTGGTTTGTCTTTGCCTTCAAAGTCTCCTTCAAAGTGTAAACATGTGCACTACAGAGAGTTTCAAGATGATACATTGAGGTACAGGGAGAAATATTAAAACTACTTACATTTTTATGTACTAATAGGATACAAATCTTTACTAATAATGTAGCATATGGATTAATAACTGTGTACAAATGTGGTTCATTTTCCTGTAATCATATATCATGTACAGTTTGAGAGCTATCTTGAAGAAAGAATGATATATTGGAAAGAGAGGGAGAGTAGAGCCTCTTTTTTATTTTTTACTTTTTTTGCTGTCAACATATTGTTATTAATGCAGTTTATTTGTGCAAAACTCAGTAAAGTTATCAATTATATTATCTAGACTTCACTACATGAGCTTTCAAAATTTAAGGGTAAGATATCTTTAAAAAGAAACTGCAGGTTGAAGGAATCATAAACAATGTAAATAGAGGAGAAAATAGTGGTATTAGTGCTTCCAAATTTATTCATGAGGACTTGGTCAGCTTTGTTACCAAATAAAACAAAGCATGCTCTAATACAGCACAATAAGTTTCCAAGTACTTTTTAAAACAAGAATGTCATCTGGACTATAAATTTATATGTTATTTTTAATGATGACCCTTACTCTAAGTGGATATTTATCTATAGATATTAGCTAACTATAGTTTTAGTTATATCTGTAACTATTATTATGTATACTACACACAGTACTATTTTATTTTTCAATGACTTCTAAAGTTTTATTGTGATTTATCTATTTTTTTTTAGCTGATAGAGAGTATGTAGTAAATAAAGTATGTAGGTTCTTGACTCACAGAATGAGTCAAAATTCCTTGCTTTTCATACTAGGATTTCTGGCATCTAAGCCCAACTGGCTTTTCAATCATAATTCTCCTTTACTCTCTTCATTCTCTGTGTGTTCCCACCACACTGAAGGATCTGCTCACTCTTCTCCATGCCTTGCTCCACACACTCTTCAAACTAATCTCAGCCAGGAGTCACTTTACCTTCTCTGAACACTCATAATGAGAACTGATACTATAGCCTTTTAAGTTCTTTGAGGGCATAATTCATTATACATCCTCCATAATGCATAGGATATGCATTCCAATAAAATATTAGAGAAATATAAACTCTGTGAGAAAAAAAAATAGTTCTTCACCTTTCTTGTCTGAAGGTTCAGGCTGATGGGGAGTCACCAAGCTATGTGAATTAATTCCTTTAATCATCTCATTTTGAAAGTGTACTTCTTTTTACACTATAATTCATGACTAGAGCAAGCTTAAAATATCACCAGGCTGCAGTCTTTCCGTCATGTAGTGACATGTGAAGTATTACTTTATTCATAAGTCTATCCCCAGATGACAGAAACTACTGAACTACAGCAAACACAGAAACCCGAGAGGCAGGATTGTGTGGGGCAAGGACATTTCATGCCATCAGACCGAGGCCCAGCTCCATGGGTTACTCAGTGTACACATACAACTGTTCTCCAAAGTCTTTCTCCTCTAATGTTCTCATCTTTAAAATGGTTATATATAAATAAAAAATAATAAAATTTAAAAAAAACTATAAAATAAAATGGCTATATAAATTCAAATAAGTGATATATTTAAGGAACTTAGCATAGGACCTGCACCTAATACATGTTCTATATGCTACTAATGGGTAACTTTTTGTTTTCTTCTACCCACTTCTGACTCCAAATATTGGGCTTTTCTCACCAACCAATTCTCCATCTTTCTTGCCACCAACTGGTGTCCTATAATTCAAGGATAACACCAACTACCCAGCGGTAGCGCAGATTACACAGTTTAAGGGTTCACTCCACATGACTGCCACTGACTTCAGATGCTGGTTGTAAATCCATGGTTGCCACCTGTACTTTTGATAAACAGGCTATAAATTGAAGGTTACCAAACCTCCTCCTCAGGTTTAATAATTTGCTATCATAGTAATAATAATAATAATGGGGAGGAGGAGAAGTAGGAGGAGAAAGAAGAGACTAAGAAGGAGAAAACAAACGAACAAAGAAATTCCAGGCATCTAAAACCAAAATAAAATAAAAATGATATAATTCTTTTCCAACAAGGTGGGGCTGACAATTGAAAGCTCTTAAGTGAATTAAGAGGAACAATAGAAATATACAAATACAAAGGAGGAAGAAGATTATAATAGATGTAAATATATATGAAGCAAACAGAGTAGCAGCTAAAGATAAAACAAAAAGTATTAGACTGTAAGAGTCAGAAATATATAAAATCCAAAAACGTGCCAAACGTTTGAAGGTTTTGTTCCCTTCATCCCAGTCCCGCACAGGAGTAACACGGAGGACTGAAATGGCTGCTCTCCTAAGACCTGGGGCTTGTGAGAGGACGGCAGGGCACCTCAAGTGTGTAGATACAAGCCTTTAAAGTACCATTTTATTTTCTCAAATTGCAATAATATATTTGATAAACCTAAATATTGATTTGAATCCATGTCTATGAAATAATTTCTTAGGATAAAGGGGAAAACATAGGAGGCTAGTGCTTAGGTAATCTGTAGACTCTGGAGAGTGAGAACTAAAATCCATGTCATTCTCTGCTTCCTTGAGGGACTGACTTGTTAACTCTTTTCCATTCATGCTTAATTGTAAATAAATATGTAGACTTTATAAAAGAAAATAATTACAATTATGAACATTTCATAAAAGTTTATGTTGTTTATTTCAAATAAGAGATGATGGTTAAAATCATATTACCTTTATGACAAACCATTAAGCTATTTTCTTTAAAAAGAATCTCTTTTCAAGAGAAAGGTATATCCTTTCCTTGCCAAAGAAATGTAGAATTTATATTATTTTAAAACTGTCTCTTGTATTTGGTTTAAGTTTTCATTTCTGTGGGCAGTTTCTTAAAATTAATAAAATTCTGTACCTGAGTCTCATTGCATGCTACTTTGTCAATGCTTCTTTTTAAGGAACTAACATTTTCCAGAAGTAAACTAAGTTGCTACAAAATAAATGAATTGAGACCTAGATATTTTTGGTCCTTTTGCCAGGCCCATTTTAATTAAAAGCTTTAATGACACCCTTTTTATGAGAGATGTGGATGAATTCATGAGATTTTAATTTGATATTTATTTCCCTTTATGACTTTCTTTTGCAAAATTCTTCTGTTTACATAATCATTTAAAATCGAAATTTTATTAATTTCAAAACTGATTTAATGAAGATGTTAGTTGGAATTATGTTAAATCGGAAGACATTACTACATTCAAAACACTCATTATTTCCTTCTAGAACTTTTTGTATCTTGTAAGTCAAATTTTATATTACTTAGCAAAATTTGATACTTTTCTCTGTACATTATTTACATTTTTTATTTAATTTTTCTATTTTTAAGTTACATTTTAATTGTATTTTGTGAATTGATATTGCTAGATTTTTAGATATATTTTGGATTTCTAAAATTAGTTTTTGTGTCCATTACCTTAATGAAATTGTTTTTTAAATTGTATTTTAGTATATTTTCTTACACTTTCTAGATAGACCATCAAACTTAAACATAATAATCCTATTATTATGTTAACAAAATTTGCATCTATTATTTATCTTTCCTGTCCTATTGCATTGGATAGACTGAGGTTAAGTAGTAATTAGTATAGCGGGCATTTTTATGAAACTTAACAGAATATTATTGGGAAAGTCTTTAATGCTTGCCCATTAATATGTAGTTGCTTGTTCATTTAAGGAAGATATTCTATAGCATTTTTAGAGGAGTATCACCCATTGTTATTTTACTAAGACTCTTTCTTGGGATGGTGGTCAAGCTTCAAAAAAAATCTTTTGTGCATTTTTTTAAGACAGTCACATAGGTTTTCATTTAGAGTCTGTTTGTGTTATGGTTTATAAAAAAGCATATGAGCCCTAGCTGTTTTGGCTAAGTGGATAGAGCATTAGCCTGTGAACTGAAGGGTCCCGGGTTTGATTCCAGTCAAGGGTATGTACCCGTGTTGCAGGTTGCGGCCCTGGTTAGGGCAAGTGCAGGAGGTGACCAGTTGATGTGGCTCTCTCACACAGATGTTTCTTTCTTTCTGTCTCGCCCCATCCCTTCCACTCTCTCTAAAAATCAATGGAAAAAAATATCTCAAGTCAGGGTTAACAAAAACAAAAAGTATATAAAAGATATACTTGCACCCAAATAGACTTTATATGTATGAAGAATAAACATTTGTTGACTTAAACTACTGAGATTTGGGTGTTATGTTTTATTGCAGCACAGTCCCTTCTGACAAACACATCCAGAGATCTGTCAACTTGGGCTTTCATTCACCAGTAGGGAGTTTATGACTGTATGTTTACACTTAACAACTATTTTCATTGATCCTACTTTTAAAAAATGTACTTAATATACATGTTACAACTTAATATTTTTCTTTATATGCATTATTATATTTATTTAAATGTGCTTTACACTAATGTTTTTATTCAATTCACTGCTATCAAATATTTAAGTGCATGGTGGCAATTATATTTGACCCAAAAATGTTGAACTCATCCATTTTATTTGTAACACTTGTCTTAGTACATGATTGATTATGTGAAATGTGCTCTACCCGTTGGATTTTGTTGTTATATTTTGTACTTGTCACATAGAATGCTTAACATGAAATATTTATGTCTCCTGAGGAGCCTTAAATATGCACCTCAGCATTTGAAGTAGACAATGGTGGTAGTAAATATTTATTAATTGTAAAGCATGACACAAAAATTTATGAGATGGACTACATGCATATAGAATTTCCATACTGAATGCCAATATACACATTGATGTGTAATGGATAATAAGGCTGACGACTCTGAAAATGAGCACTTTTGCAGAAAAACTACATATGTTGAACATCATGACTTAACCTTTTATTCTGTTTTGTTTTATTTTTATCAAAATTTAGGTGCATAGAGAAATCAAGACCTCTCCATTGTGCTCCCTGTTCTTGTGCCTATGAAGTTATTCTCACAGACCTAACAATTATTTATTGAGCACTTACTCTGTGCCTGGTACTGTTCTAGGTTATCAGGCAGAACACTTAAAAACAATTTTCCTGCTCTCATCGAACTTATACTTTACTAGAAACAATCAACAAGATAAATGGATGCAATGATTTCATAGAGGAATAACTGCTATGAAGTTGATCTGATGTGGGGAGTGACCAAAGAACATCTCTATGAGGAGGTGATTTAGTTTTTATTTATTATCTGTTTATTTATTGCTAATCCTCACCTCAGAATATTTTTCCATTGATTTTTAGAGAGAGTGGAAGGGTCAGGGAGGGGGGGTTGATAGAGAGAGAAGGAAAGGAGAGAGAGACAGAGAGAAACATCGATGTGAGAGACACATTGATTGGTTGCCTCCTGCACATGCAAGGCTGAGGATGGAACCTGAAACCCAGGTATGTGCCTTGCCCAGGAATCAAACCAGCGACCATTCAGTGCACAGGCGGACACTTCAACCACCGAGCAACATGAAGCCAGGGCTGACTTATTTTTTCTGTCCTCTTTCCCCCCTGTTTTATTGAGAAATAATTGACATAAATCAGTGTATAAGTTTAAGGTGTACAGAATGATGGTTTGATAGAGAGGTGATTTGAACTGATGAGATCTAGCCCCTATAAAAATAAGATTTTTAAAAACCTACTGGAGAACATGGATATCTAAATGAAACTATAATAACTATTGGCTGACATGTTCTGGTTTAAATTATCTATGTGGAGACACTATCCTATATTATTATCTTTTCCTTTGAGATTAGAGGACTGAAAATGTGCTTCAGCAGCTATTCTTGGTAATAATTTCTAATTTTAGATGCAGGAATCATCAAGTGTATAGATCAGACCCATTTATTTTGCATAGTCTTCTCCATCTTCCAATGAATATATTAGTGTGTCAGGCCTGACATCTATATATTATTCAGTTTTTTTCTGATAAAGTTGTCATATTTCTTACTATGTTTCTTAATCACCCGGAGTACTGAAATGCCTTCCAAATGCCCACCCACACCCACTGTCTCTACTTTAATTCATTTTACACACAGAAATGAAATTAAATCTTTTCTTAAAATGTCAATTTTATTACCACCCCATATATACATATCTGGCATTCTCTATTAACTTATTTTTGCTCTTAGAATGAAACCACTAGGTCTTAATAGACCCCAGAGACCCTACATGATCCCTTCACATTCCTACCTCTCTAGGTCCCTCCACTCTAGAACACAGGAATTGGTAAACATTCTTGCATGTACCATATTCCATTCTTCCACAGATCTTTACCATGTATACTCCATCTGACATGTTCTTAACTCACTTCATATCTTGATGGTTTTTTAGTCTTCAAATTATGAATTATTTTAAACATTAGAAAAAATAGAGCATTATTGTTTAGCAAATTAAATATTTTATCAAATTTATTTCAGAATTGTTTTAAACATTGAGTATATTACAGAAACATCACAAGTAACTTGTGGAGCTATTATTTCATTGTCTTCTTTCCTAGCCCCACATCAACCACTATTTGAATCTGGTGCATTTCCTTTAACAATTTCATACTAAAATTTCCCCTCTCTAAGTTATTATAATCTCTATCTGAATTTGGATAATATGAGTTTGGATAAAGGGTTAGGAAGCAAAAGAAAATCAAATTATCTGAATCTATTCGGTTCTAGAATTTCAAATAGGAAATAGTAACAATTTAGACGAGAGAGATTTATTCAGAAATTTACCAAATCCATCAGTTTCTGTGTTTGATGTCTTCAAATGTGCTCATTAAATTCTTCCATATGTTTCTTACACATGCTTTTCTTAAAAAATATATTTTTTATTGCTTTCAGAGAGAATGGGAGAGGGAGAGCGAGATAGAAATATCAATGATGAGAGAGAATCATTGATCAGCTGCCTCCTGCATGCCCCATGGGGGATAGAGCCCACAACCTGGGCATGTGCTCTTGACTAGAATCGAACCTGGGACCCTTCAGTCAGCAGACCAATGCTCTCCCCACTGAGCCAAACTGGCTAGGGCCCAGGTGCTTTAAAAAAATATTCATAGATATCTCAATTTTGACTACAATTGGATATATCTTTTATAAAAATGTATTTTGTTTAATAAAATGCTATTTAGCCTCCATGTGTTTGAATGTTTTTGAGTGTTTTTATTGTAGTTGATTTGTAGTTTCATGCTAGTATGATCCAAGGAGATGCTCGATATGGTTTCAATCTCCTTAAACTTAGAGAGATTTGTTTTGTGTCCTAATATGTGGTCTATCTTTAAGAATGTCCCATGTGCACTTAAGAAGAATGTTTATTCTGCAGCTTTGGGAGAAATGTTCTGTAAAAGTCAATTAAATCCATCTAATCTAGTGTGTCATTTAGAGTCACTGTATCCTTGCTAATTTTTTATCTGGAATATCTATACAGTGAAGTCAATGGGGTGTTCAATTCCCCTATTATGACTGTTTTCAGTTGATCTCTACAGTAAAAACTACCTCCAGAAGTGTGTTTTTGGGTTTTGTTTTTATATATTTAGGTGCTCCTCTATTGGATGCATATATGTTTACCGGGGTTATATCCTCTTGCTGTAACAATAACAGTATGGAGTTTTCTCAAAAAATTAAATAATGGAACTGCCATTTGACCCACTGATCTCACTACTAGAAATATATCATTAGAATTCCAAAATACCAGTCAGAAAGAATATATGCACCCCTATATTCATAGTGGCACTATTTATAATAGCTAAGACCTGGGAATAGCCCAATAGATGAATGGATAAAAAAGCTGTGGTACATTTACACAATGGAATACTATGCAGCTGTAAAAAAGAAGGATCTCTTACCCTTTGAGACAGAGGGATGGAGGGATCTGGAGAGTATTATGCTAAACAAAATAAGCCAGTCAGAGAAAGATAAGTATCACATGATCTCACTCATATGTGGAATCTAATAAACAAAATAAACTGATGAACAAAATAGATCCAGAAACATAGAAGCATGGAACAGACAGATGAATCTCAGAGGGAAGGTAGGGTGGGGGGAATGGGAATGAGAATAGATTAACCAAAGAACTTATATGCATATATGCATAATCCATGGACACAGCCAATATTATGGTGAAGGTCTGGGGTGGAGGTGGATACAGGGTGGAAGGGGTCAATGGGGAGAAAAGGAGGGGCATCTGTAATACTTTAACAATAAAGATACATTAAAAATATAAAATGTGTTTTCTAAATATAAATAAATGTAATTGCTCTTGGTACACTAATTTTTCAAATCTTCACTCATGTATGTTACTTTTGAACCCATCTGACTTCTTCCATATGTTTCCTAACTCTGGGTACCTTTCTTTCATAGATTACCACAGGTGCTATTTGCCTATGTTTTTATAATTACTTTTTAAAATGCTATCTTTTCCACTAGACTTTATGTTCTACATTATAGATCATGTCTGTTTCCCCCATCTCTATATCTCCAATGTAAGGGCAGCTTTGCACATTGCGGATATCTAACTAGTACTTTTTCAGTAAGTGACTAGATGAATGAATTAATAGGCTAGTACTATCATTTTTAAAAGCAAGTTATTAATTATACTTAGATCCTCAGAGTATAAAAGATATTAAAGAAAACTTCTCTTCAGACATAACAGTTCACTTCAGACTGGAGACAAATCCATTAAAGCTAGCAACCTTTAAAAGCCTGAAAATGATCACCATTCAAGACTTAAAATTATGTTTTCACTGGCTCATGTCTGCTGATCTTAACAACCCTCTTCTACCAGAACATGAAATAAAGAATTACATACAAGAGGAGAGAAGTAAATGTTGCTCTTCGTTTTAAGTGTCCTTTAATAGTAAAAAGCTGTGGAGTATTTATGCAAATCATCATGAATAACAAATGAAATTGTTCTTATCAAAGCTACTAAAAGGAAAACTCAATGGATTAATTGTAAATGAAGTACAAGCCCTTTATATTGCAGCCATTCTTAACTGGATTGCAGCTTGATGAACTGTAAAGAAAACAGTTCAAATTTAAGTTTACACTGGTATGATAACTAAAGTTTTAACAACACTTCTTCTAATTTGGATTACAAAGTAAGAGGAGCACATAAACTGTTGTGAAGATAATAATTGACTTTTCCATATATAGGTTTTCCAAGCAGGAGGAGACTTTGAGTTTAGAAATGATTTTTTTTTCTGTCCAACTCTGTTAAAGGCACATGGAGAAGAGCAGAACTTGTCCTAACACAGCAGTTCTCAACCTGTGGGTTGCAACCCCTTTGGGGGCCGAATGACCCTTTCACAGGGGTCGCCTAAGGTCATCGGAAAACACATATATAATTACATACTGTTTTTGTGATTAATCACTATGCTTTAATTATGTTCAATTTGTAACAATGAAATTGGGAGTCACCACAACATGAGGAACTGTATTAAAGGGTCGTTGCATTAGGAAGGTTGAGAACCACTGTGGCCTAACGTATCTCTTTGGCATAAGGATTATTTTTAGGCTGATTATTTTTAAGAAACAGCAGATATAGAAAAAGCTCTGAAAGCGGAGTAGAAGATACCCTTTTGTAAGAGAATTTACATTTACTAGTATAAGGGAAATCTCCATTTGTAAGGGTGTCTCCTTTTCTGCACTTGGAAGAGCAGGATGACAAAACCTTCTAGAAATCCTTATCAATGAAGAAGGCTTGGACTTTAATCTGCATAACAATCCTACCCTTGTGTATTGTGCTTAACATCTTTTTTTTTTTTTTTCAATCTTTGGCAGAGATGGTATTTAAGGTGGTGGTTTGGGCCATTTCCTTGAGTGACTTAGTTTTTCTGGGTCTCTCCCATGTATACAGGAGGTGTCTGTGTTACAAAACTTTTGTTTGTTTTTCTCCTGTTAATCTGTCCTTTATTACATGGAGGTATCAGCCAAGAACATAGCAAGGTAAAAGGGAAATTATATTTCCTTTCTGATACACATAAAACTAAATATTTGGCATAGATTATATTGATGTTTGCGAGTCATACATTTTTTCTTTTGCCTAGTTTTTATGTATTTCCTAGATGTTTTGGAAAGACAAAAGAATATATAGTTAAGGAAGAATTAACTCTCACTTTCTACATGTATCCCAGATTCATATGCTATATGAATATGGCGATTTGTGAATGATCAATGCCACCTGACTGAAAGGTTTCATGAGAAACTCATAACCAGTGCTGCGCCGGGATCATCTACATAATATGTAGAACCCAATGCACAACAAAAATGTGGGTCCCTTTTTTCAAAAATATTTAGAGTTTTGAGAGGTTGACAACAGATCATTCAACAAAGTGTGGGACTCTTTTCAGACCTGCAGGTCCATCATTCACACCATCATTCACAAAATTGCAGCTTGGAATTTTGGTACTGGCCCAGTGGGCTTAACTTGTGTTTCCTTTTTGCATGAATGGATGCTGATAAAGTGCAGATGAGGACTGGATTAGCTTTTCAAAAGGATTCCAATTGAATTCTAAAACAAGGGTTCCATCAAGAACATGCTTCATGATCCTTGAGAACATGCTTAACCTTTGAACAGAGGCAATGGTGACTGTTACTGGTGTAATTTCTGTGACACGAACCATAATTATAAATGTGTTTTTTAAAAATATTTTGTATTGATTTTAGAGAGAAAGAGAGAGATAGAAACATCAATGATGAGAGAGAATCATTGCCTGGCTGCTTCCTGCACGCCCCCTACTGGGGACCGAGCCCGAAACCCAGGCATGTGCCCTTGACTGGAATTGAACCTGGGACCCTTCAGTCCACAGGCTGACACTATCCACTGAGCCAAACCCACCAGGGCTATAAATGTATTTTAATTATAAAGTTATATTAATTATAAAATGCCCATTTCCCCTTTGTAAAAATTTTAGTGTGAAATAACTGAAAATCATGATAGTGTCCAGATTTAAAAGACTTTAATTTGAAAAGATATAATGCAGGCACTATGCAATTGTTTTTAGCTTCTCTAAGCACTGGTGTCTTATTACTTTAAACAACTTTTCATTTATTCTGGGTCATATCACATGTCATCTACCACTTCAGTATGAAGTGCCATTTTTTTCTTTAACTGCTCCTCCCTCCAAAAAAAAAAAAAAAAAAGAAAAAAGAGGAAAAACCTTTTTAAAACTGGTCTCTGTAAAGTACAGGGGCGAAAGGGGATGCCCCAAAGTGGTCATTTTTATTGCAGAGGAGTGAGTCCCTTTAAAAAGCAGAAGATAGAATTACTTGGGTTATAGCTAAATATGAAAAAAAATTAATATAGCAGGTAGAGTTGGGCAGGAAGTTTCTAAGAAAAGGAGGAGTCACTTTGTTACCTGCAATGTTGACTCTTGGTTCTTGAGTTCAGCAAAACAAAGGATTCAGAGTCAGAAACTCTAATGCAAGAGGAAGTTTATTTAGTATGCAAAGTGAAAGTACACTCAAAGAGAAAATTCAAGCAGACTATTCAGAGATCTGCCTTGGCCTTATAGAAAGAAAGTCACAGAGGCAGAAGAAGTGAACCTGCTGGGCTCTGTGGACTCAGAAAACAAGCTACAGAGGCAAAAGAAAGGCCCTTGGAGGCAGGTTCAGGGGGTTAGCCCTGGATGAGTTGCCTCTGCCTGCTGCTCCTCTGGCTGCAAGTCTCTTGGGTTCCATGAGAGCTTAGGAGAAAGAGAGCAAAGATACACATCTGAAGAAAGAAGGCATGGGATGCGCTCTAGAGAGCATGCACTGGATCCTTTGTCTTAAGGGTTTATATCAGTTTTCTAAAGACAGTAATTTTAGGGGAGGTCTCAAGGGAGATCTCAATACAATATTCATCATCTTTCCAGGTGTGTCCTTTCATATGTTGATTCATCAAAATGAGTGTATAGGGTCAAGGTTATGGTCTCTATTGATTGGTCAGTGCCAGTGTAAGGGTCATTGCATCTATACTAGCTATATCAGCTATGGCATTGCTTCATCTGATTTTGCTACTTTTCTGGTCCTGGACCTGAAACACAGCAGAGGCTTAGATGCTATCTCTAGTTTGATTGGAAGTCTGTCTATGGTCAACAGACCTGATGCTTTGTTCCTAAGATTATTTGATGCTGATCAGAACTGCATTGTCCTGAGGGCTTAATGCTCCAGGGAGTGGTCCTGCAAGGGAGAAGGAGGCAGGTGAGTCAGGGTGCTAGATGAAGCCAGTTTGAATCAGCTGTCTCAGTTTTCCAATTCTACCTGTCAAAGATTTTTCCTAGCTTCTTACTATCCTGCCTCAACTTGACATCTGAAAGAGGGCTACATCATGAATCACAAGTAATCCTTTTTTTTTTCTGATGAGAACCCTCCACTTAGCAGGGTGCATGTAGAACAGAGTTTACTTCTGCAGGGCCAGACCATGTCTAGGGGACTTGGTCTATGGCCTAGCTTCAGGTCATGGCAGAAAAACTAAGACAGAAGACCAATCAGAAGAATGTTTGTGTGAGGAGGCAACGAGATGACAAAAGGGGCAAGTAAAGGCTGAATCAGAGGGGAAAAAAAATCATGGGAGTTTTTGGCATTAAGAATAGTGACCCTCATGGCTCAGAATATTCCATGCACATTTACAGAGCACTAGCAGGCGATGTCAAGAAAGGTGAGAAATACAAAAGTAATATCACTCATATTGTTGCCTTTAGGTGCTCTGGTTCTAGTAGTCAAAAGAGATACCAATAGTTTCATTATAATAGGAGAACAAGCTTAGAAGTATACACTGTGTAGGTGTAGCAAACAGAAAGCCCAGGATTTCAAGGGAGAAGTTTATGACCGAATCTTGAAAAAACATGAGTCAGATGAAGAATGAGTGGGAAGTCCTTATAGGTAAATAGAATAGCGTGAGTGATTTCAGAGATGTGTGCATTAGTGTGGTGTGTTGTAGGACTGTAGGCACCTCATTCATTATTAGACATTAGCTTAACAGACTAAGAAAGGTAGGAAATGGAAATATTAACAGCCCAAGTCATGAAAGACTTGTATGTCACACTGCTAGGCTTTGACTCCGGACATTTAGGGTATTTTAAAAGAAGGCTGATAAGGCAAAGTTGCATTTAATCAAAGGTAAAGAGATCTGAGTGGAGTAATATTGAGGCCATGAGACCAGTCAGAGGTCTATAGTAATAGCTTGGTGAGAGCAGCTGAAGGCCTCGACTAGGGGCGTAATGGTAGGACTGGAGAGGATGGGGCATGTGTGGGAGAGATTTAGGAGGTAAAGATTGCAATTATTAACCAAATCGATTTGTGGTTTAATGATGGAGTTTAGGGGAAGGAAATGAATAACTGTATCTGAGTGGACTGAGAAAGGCAGGGCTAAATATACCCTACAGGATGTGAATTCATTTTAATATCATGCAGCTGCAGCAACACAACCAAAACGTCCAGTGGCCTAACAGCAAGTTTATTTCTTGCTCACGGTGCATATCCGGTGGATTGTGAGATAGCTCTGCTCCACACAAGCACTCAGGGGCCCAGACTGCCACCGGTGCCACCATTGTGTAGTTGCATCAGCCGAGTCATGTCCCAGCAGCAGAGGGAGGTTAGCCTGGAGAATGTGCACGGGCATTCCTCACCTCAGCCAAGAAGTAACACTTTCTTCTGCTCACATTTCTCAGGTCAGAACCGGTGAAGCATCCCTATCCAACTTATAATTATACAGAGACTGATAAATGCCCAGAGAGAAAGGAGAACCAAATATTGATGACAACTACTGATTTATAACAAAACCTAAGATAAGGCCAACCTGTTCCGGTGTGAAGTGATGTAGCATAAGACAGGCTAAGCTTGGCCACAGGAAAACATACAGAGCCCTCACATTATAATAACTTGCTCTTTGCTAGTATCTGTGCTCAACCTGCATATATTAAAATATTCAGTAATTTAATCCTCACAACCATTCAAGAATACATTTTTAATGACTTTTTGGATTTTAAATTTGGAAAGTTCAAATGATCATTCTAGAAAAAAAACCACCTTTATTTTGCATGTGAAAAACTGATATCTGGAAGAATAAAATGAGAAAATACAAGCTTCAAGTTATAAGATAAATAAGTCATGGGAATGTTGATAAATAAGTCACTGTTGCATATTTGAAAGTTGCTAAAAGTTCTCATCATGAGGAAAAAAAAATGTTGTAACTATGTATAGTGACAGATGTGAAGTAGACTTATTGTGGACATCATTTTACAATATATATATATATATATATATATATATATACACATATATACACAAATATCAAATAATTATGTTGTACACCTGAAACTAATATAATGCTATATCTCAATTATACCTAAATATAAAAAAAAACAAGACCAAACAAAGATGCTGACAGGCTGACAGACAGAAGTGGCCATCCTATGCATAGGAGACCCAGGAATTTTTATTTATCACAGATACTCATACAAAAAAAGGACAAAATGAATAACATAACAAGAAAAAAATGAAATGATGTCTCAGATAACATAAACAATGAGCTTCAGAGATAGAATCAAACTCAGAATGGATTCTAAATCCAGAGTGCTTTCTTTCATCACACTATTCCTCATGTTCCAGGATGTGGCTCCCAAAGATTACACAAAAGCTCTGTGGCATTTCATACAGCTGGGCAAAATTACTGGTATAAACCTCTCTGTAAAGAGTGAGGATAAAGACATGATTAAATTATTGTATTCTATTCAATTCTGATATAATCTCTGTGGCTTACTCAAGAAGACCTGGGTGGTCAAACGGGTTTTTTTTGAAATCCCAAATGATAATGCAGTATTTGTCTTAAAACCGTAAGGTTGGGTGGGATGAGGAAAGGGAGCAGTTTTTCCCTTCTTGTTATCCCAAAAATGCGTATTGATAAGTCTCTATGGTTATGATTTGCAGTTATATTTGACACTATTTATCCCACCAAATTCTGTCTAGTATGCATGGCAGAAGGGAAATATAGCACTCCTCTGCCATATTCTCACAGCCTACTGTATTCATTTAACCTAAGAATTGCCACATTGTGGCACTAATTTCTTAATTTAAAATTCAAAACAGAAATGAAATTTAATTACTAAATATTAAGAGAGTAACTGTATTATTTAAGCTGGCACTTAGGTTAAGATATATAATCATTGATAAAATTGTAGTTAATGCAAAAGCTAGTTTACTTTCTGGTTGCAGAATTTATGAGTACTATATTAAAGTCCATAGGCAAGAATGAGATTTAATTCACCAGGAATTTATAAAATAGATAAGTAATACCAAAAAAGAGGGACATAAGTTATAAAATTAGGCAACAAAGAGCTTTATGAATGAAACTGATTTTAGAAAAGCATGAATGAAAGTTAGACTGTACTTCCCAAACTTTGGTACTCTGAGGAGTGTGCAGAGGCCATTTAACTACAAAATAAACACATCATGTTCTTGGAGACTATTATAATAAAAATTTAATGATTTAACCTGTATTTTTATATTTCTACTAGAGGCCCGATGCACGAAAATTCATGCAAGAGTAGGCCTTCCTTCCCCCGGCTGCCAGCACCAGCTTCCCTCCAGCACCGGGACCCGGGCTGCTTCCTTCCAGCCACCATCGGGCTGCCCACAGGCACCCAGGACCGGGCTGGCTTCCCTCTGGACCCGGCTTCGTCAGGAAGGACATCAGAATGATGTCCAGTCTAATTAGCATTTTACCCTTTTATTATTGTAGATAAACATGGCTATCTTACAGGGTAGAACCCTGGCTTGCATGACATTTTACAATATGGCAGGAACTACAATGGAAGCGGGTCACTTAGTCTTCTCTGAGGATACTAGTATGTGCTGGTTCCCTCTGGTATTAATGGTAGGGTAGCAATGAACTCTGAGAAACAGATAAAGGGGATTTGCAAATTGGAACAACACAATTTTGTGGTTATGTCATGACTTTGGACTTCAGAGGGAAGGACCCAAATTATCTTTCCGCAGGTAAAGTAAGAAAAGGCCAAGAATTATCTTCCTTTGAACATGAACTGGACAATAATGTGGATAAGTGATGACAGGTTACATTTAGATACAAAGTTGGCAGAGCATCTAAGAACCTTCCATTTTTATATTAGAGGACAGAGGGCGGGCTGAGCCCTAGGCAACAATACTCTTATGATACCTGCCATGATGAGGATTTTAGTCCTGCCTACTCCTACAGAATCGATGCCCTGTATTCCTCTTGGCATAGCTTTGAATAGTATACTGAAACTGTGAAATAGAGAGACAGATTTAATAATCATTCCACTTAGTAAGTACAGCTGGGGCAGGTAATTAAACAGGTTTTCTCTTGCCAGCAGGCCTAAAGGAATGTAGCTCAGAGTCGTGGTCACACCTCTGGACTGAGATGGAAAGCTAATATTAAACAGTCCTTCTCTAGGCAGGCCCATCTCAGCATTGCTGTTCTTTGTGAGTAGAAGTTATTAAAGGGTCTAGTCAGGCTGCCAGAGGCCTGCCAAGTCATCAGTCCTAGGAATGTTGGATTTATAGGCTGAAAATGAAAAGGGACTAGAATCATTGAAAAATTATTATCATTATTATTCAGGTGGTTGATGTCTGATAAAATATGTTCATTGTGAATCTTTGATATTGTCATGACATGAAAAATGAACTGTTCAAACATCAGGGATTTAATTTCTTAATTTTTAAAATCTCTAGTTTTCTTTGCATTATGAAAATACAGTACTTAATTGATGTGAGACCTACTAGCCTAATTGTGTGTAGTGACAAAACATAGGGAGATAAAATGTGAACTTCCTTAAATTGTCCTTAGTTAGGAAAGGTGTTTTTTTTGCTTATTTGAGGATGGAAGGTCAAAACCATTTAAACGTTTAATAACGATATCTCCCATTTTGTTAATAATTTTCCCTATATTTATTATTCCTGTTATATATTGCTGTGCAACAACTACCCAAAATGTAGTGTCTTAAAATAGCAAACACTTTATTATAACTCAAAATGTTGGGGGTCAGGAAATTGGGTCAGGCTTGGCTAGATAATTCTTCTGTCCTGCGGTGTGCTGAGCTGGGTCACTGAGTGGCACTTAGCTGATAGCTGGTCTGGTCTAGGGAGTACAAGACAGCTGCTGCTCCCAGCTTGGTTGGGACAAGTGGATGTTTGGGCCCAGCTGTGTCTTTTTCCTTCACCATGGAGACTTAGGGCTCTCCACAGGGTCATTTTTTAAAATAGGGAGTGAAGAGGGGAGAGAGTGAGAGAGAGAGAGAGAGAGGGAATCATCGATATGAGAGAGACATAGCCATTGGTAGCTTCCTGCACATGCTCTGACCAAGGGTAGGGATCAAACCTGCCACCCAGGTACATCCATGACCGGAAATTGAACCCATAACTCTCTGGTGCACAGGCCAATGCTCTGACCACGGAGCAATTCCAGTCAGGGGTATTTATTTTTTTCTTACCCTTGCTTTTTATTTATTTCTGGAAAGTGAATCAGTTACTTAATCTACTCTTTCTTTTTAACTGATAAAAGCATTTGAGTCTGTTCATTTTTCTCTGAACTGTACTTACCCATATCCCATATGCTCAAATATGGCGTATTTTTTATAATGTTAATGTAAGAAAACATCAAACCTGTAAAGAATTTTTGTGAGTTTATTTGAGCCAAACTGTCAACAATTGCGGGGAAGCAGAATCTCAATGTATTGGGATAATGCTCTGGAGAATGGTGGTTTTGCACCTATTTTTATAAATTACCATCAAAGGAGGAAACAGCGGGTTACATGAACTCCACTGGTGATAGATTAGGGAGGTGGGAGAAAGCAAAGCGAGGGTAACCTCTGGGATTGGATCAAAAGTGAAATGATGGACACATGCTTCTTTCACAGAGGTGGGCACAGGATAGTTAACAGTCAACAACTAACAGGATAACAATAACAATAAGGGACTTCGTGGTCTGCGCCCTGGCGCCATTTGTTGCGCTGCGAGGGGTCTGGAAAAAGGGAAGTTACAAGTTACCCTGACCTTCCACAGTTAAGTTATCTTAGATGCAAAAAGACAACAGGCTCAGTAAAGATCGAAGTTGATCTTTGTCAGGGAAGAAACTGGCCTAGGACATGACTACCCACTATAAACTGCTTTTTAATGAAATGGTTTTAATTTCAGACCTTACTTTAGGTCTATGAGTTTGCAAGCCTCACCACACAAGCCTTCCCTGAGTTAGTCAGGTGAGCATGTGGCCCTTTGTAGTCCACAATTACCTTTTTTTTAAAAGAAGTTTTAAAATTTTGATTAGTGTTTCATTAAAGCAGTATAAGAATTTTTTTCTCTATATCCAGATTTATATATTCATACATTTACTGGAGGTGGAGAGGGAGCCCTAGAATATATGAAGTAGAAGATGAAAGAATCTATTTTTAATACTTTGGCTAATTTGGTGATCTTTACTACATTTTTATTTATATATTGATGCTGTTCCATATTCTTTTTAAAGTACATTTCACTGAATAAGTTGGATTTTTCTAAACTAGCTATTTGTAGATGGTTCCTATGGAAGTGGGGTGTGACAGCATCCTAGGCAACATGCCAGACTTCACAACTCAAAAGCTCTCTTCCTGCTGCCACCAAGACAGACTGCCTCCTGCAAATGTGGCTCCTTTGTTTACTCCCACAGCACCCCACGCCTTCTGCTTCTCTTCACAAGCTTGGACCAGAGGTCATGTTCTTTCCCACTTAAGAGATGTAGTTTTTGTACTTCTGAGTAAGCCCCTCACCTTTGTTGAGGCTGTCAGAGAACTATGCTGCTAGGGCCTCTTGAACTCTGCCTTCTTATCTTGAATTCTCCCTGTATGGCTTCTGTCCATCTAAGCTCCTTTTGTCAGCCCTCATATGTATGATGTAATATTTCCCTGAAAATTGAGGTTACAAAGGTGGTGTTCCTTTTCCCTGATGCTTTGGTGTGATTTTTCAGGAAGACAAGGAGAAAGATCTTACTTAGGTAGTGTGATGGTTAATTTTATGTGTCAACTTGGTGCCCAGTTGGTTGGTCAAATACCAGCCTATAGCTATTGCTGTGAAGATATTTTTAAATGGGATTGACCTTTAAATCAATAGACTTTGAATAAACCAGATTAGCCTTCACAATGTAGGTGGGCCTCATCTAATCAGTTGATAGCCTTAACAGAAAGAAACAAAACAAAACACCGAGATCCTATTAATAGAAGAAATTCTACATTCAGATTGCCTTCAGATTCAGACTGCAAAATCAACAACTGCCCAAATTTCTAACCTGCTGCACATTCCTGAGAACTCCAAAATTACCAGCCCCTAAAATTGTGGGAGCCAATTCCTTAAAATAAATCTCACTCTATATATGGATATATATCCTATTCATTCTATTTTTCTGGAGAATTCACTAATATAAGTAGCCATATTTGTAATGAAAATTCAATTGCTAATTTGATGCAAATATTGGGATAATTTTGCAGAGATATTTCATTTAATAATCTTTTGTGTTTATTCAGCATTTTTATAAGTCTAATTTTTTTCAAAGATATATTTATTATCACACATACAATTCCATAGAACATTTTTAGGAATGTGGTTTAACATGTTGGGCAATTCTGTATTTTATTTTCACTCTTTCTGTAGTGTTTGTAGAGTGTGGTATGAAAGCAAAGGGGTCAGGGGCTAAAGCTTTAAGGGGTTAGTATTTGGGAAGGCTATGTCTGTTAGACGCCAATGATTGAGTCTGTAGATCATAGCATTAAGACAGAAACATTCTAATCCTCTTTCCTACCCATAAACATACCTATTATATTGTATTTGTAACAAAAAATGTATCAAGAAGATACAGTTTAAAAAGAATGATATCAAATGTGATAAATACATAGTGATGATGTATATTTCAAAATATTTCTTAAACATTCATGTCAGGGTAATTAGAGCAGACCCGGGGCCTTAAATTTTAATCTGAGTCAGAAAAGGCCAAGGGTGATAGAAAAATACCCAAACCTTAATCATTAAAAATATAATTAGAGCATACATCTTTTGTAGTGTCATTGTTTTGTGTGACTTTAAATTTATGTTATAAATATAGGCTATTGCTGTATTCTAAATAAAAATAATATATAAAAATATAAACAGTAGCTTTTTAAAACATAGGTTGAATAATTACAACATAAGAGAATTATCTCCTTTAATCGCATTGTGAGACATAGTACCTAATGTACGGTTAATTCAATTGCAACACATTTATTCAGAGCATAGATGAGAAACTCATATTTTCCAAAACATCTATGAAATCAGAATTACCAGACATTTATCAGTTATCAGGATTATCCTACACACTTGCTCTTTGAAAGAAAGAGCACTTTCATACGTGTTTCCATAGGGCACACTGCTTTGAGACGTTTCATGTTCTTGATCCTGCACTACATTTTATAACTACAGATGGCCAAGTCATTTGCATAAGTGTTAGGTTGCCTTACATTTTTATTGCAATTATTCATAAAATTCTTGGTGGTCATAAATAGTGTATATGCTCCCCTAACTTAATGATTGACTAGTTACGCAACATTAAACCTGAGGTTTCTAAAGATGATCATATGCAAATATAAATGGTTATTAGATGTTGGTTTTATACCAGTATGTCGCAAAAGAGTCAGAACCAAATGTACTCACCACATAGATGACATTGTATGGACTACGGTTCACCCACACAAAAAGGGTATCCTATAAAGAAATAAAAATGGAGGAAATAAGGAAATAAGAATAAATTACCCTATCATTGATAAGATAAAACATTCTGATAATTAGACTAAGATTTGTAATATGCTGGAACAAGTTTCAAACTTGCTGTACACTATGTGAGATTTTCTTGTATTTTGCTTTTAAACTCATACCAGAGAAATCCTGTGAAAGTCCTTCAATAAATTATGAGAGAGTCTCCATTTCAGGCCCATTAAAGTGTTTTATTTTTGTTGGATCTGCTCTGGAACGTTTTTTTGTGTTCTAGATTGCTCTGACTCCTAGATGTCTTGCTTAGGTATTTCTTCTTACGTCAGAGAAGATAGTGCTGGTTTTATAAAAGTGTTTACTTTTCATTTGTCAGTGGCTCTCAAACCTGGTTGATCAGAATTTACTAGAAAACATTTTAATAGTGGCAAGAGTCCAATCAAGGAGATTCTCATTTATTAGTGGAGTGGGCATGCATTTGAAAATGGACATGGCTAGGCTACTAGTTATGATAACCACTGGCTTATGCTTATCTCACAGCTGTCTTTAGCTATCAAATCCATTACTTACTTTAATGGCAAGAAAATGCTCTATAAAATATGGGCTGGCTGTTTTATTATTGCTTAGTACCAGGAAAGACTGTGTGACATAGTGGTATGCTCTCTGAGTTTCTCCGAGTACCCTTCTTCAATCTGGTTCAGCACCATGGCATTTGCTATGCTAATAAACAACTCCCCACCATCCCAACTACCTCTGCCATCTCTCTACCTCCCAGCAGCATCTCAGCATGTTTACTGTCTAATCATTTCATGCCCAAGAACACGTGTGCTGCACTGAATGAGGCTTGCAAGCAAATTATAGAGCTCTACTTGATTATCATTCACAATAGTAGCCCAATACATGATTTTTCTAATTATCTCCCCTGTGGTGGACATTAGCCCCTATTTTGATTTCAATGATAAAATCTATATGTCTTAGTCCTCAAACATTCCTAAGGGATATACTATCAGAATAACCATGGAGTAGTTAGTCAAAGTGTCAGGAAAGCTACTCCCTTTGATGACTTCCTTCATGGTACGTTGGACTATTGTTGTTGAAAGAGGAGCTAAAGGAACAAAGACGAATCAAATGCATTAATTTTTCACTTAAATAATTTTCAAAATTTTCTCCTCCAGATAATAACAAAAGGTAAATGCCATATTCATTTCTCTTAGGTAGTTTTCAAACACCCAAGCATCATGCCTTTTCACTGAAGGAATGTACCAATGAACTTGTTTATTTCCTGCAGTCATTCGAATTATGTATTTTTTTTTGAAGTTTTATTTGTTAAGTGACTGTTTTAGGTACAGAATTTCTTAGGATGTGAATCAGATTTGATTATAATAATATTTTGTTAAGTAATTGATGCTGTTGAAGTTCTTTCAGGAAGTCTTCCATTAAATGTTGGCCAATATGTATTTTGCATTTTTACAGACAATAGCATATATCACTTTTACTATTATTACACAGTTTTCCTGACAAATTCATAAAGGAGAAAGTGACAAATACTGAATTTGGCAAAATATCAATATTCTTCTCATGTTCTCTGTCCACGAAGAAGACTCTATGAAGTCATTTTGTTTGAGTGTCAAGTTTTATTGATGGTGTTAGTCAGAATCATTTATACTTTGCAGTTTCCTTGCACATGTCATTAATAGGGAGCTGCTTCCTTGCTTGCATGAATGTTCGATTTCTTTTTCTAGTTAAATAGTGATCCAAATGTAAAATCTAATGCTTAGGGTAATCATGTGAATTTATGATTACATATGAATTTATTCACCCGAATGCTGGGCTTTCAGAAATGAAATTGAATACATCATATTTCTCCGTAAATATAGGTTTTACAGTGGAGATAGATCTAATATTGATAATCTCTTTATTTAACTGTTTTAAAATGCCATATGTGACTGCAAGCAGCAGAATGGAAATAACTATGTTTATAGCAAATAGAACAGAAAATGAAAGGAGGATATGCAGAGCTTCTCACTGAAGTGAGCATCACACTAGTGCCCTAGTGCAGCAGCATTAAGGCAGCAATCAGCAGGCTCAGGGAAGGGACTGGCATGTACCTAACTGTAGCATGAGGAAATTAAGATGGAAAAATGATGGCAATTTGCAGATACTCAGAATCTCCAAGAAGGGATAACTTGAAGACTAAATTAAAACTAACTTACAATTGGGGACAATGCCTGTTGATTTATTTCAATGATGTTGTATGGGACAAAATACCTCCACTAGGTCTCATTTTCCCAGTATTTGCCATCATCACATCTGTATTATTGCAAAAAAACAATGACTGGAAGTCCCTAAAAATGTCAATTTAAGAGACTTTACTTATTCTAAAAGGGATTCTGATTTTGCCATTTTCTTAGTCTGTACCCATTCATTCATCCCACATAGTCTTTGCAAGTGAAATTAGCTAAAGGGAAAATTGTATGGACTGAATTGAGTTCCCTGAAATGTGTGGACTATGTGGAAGCCCTAACCCCAATGTGACTATATTTAGAGTTAAAGTTTTTAGGTGGTAATTAAAGGGAGGGTTCTAATCAGATGGGATTGGTGGCCTTACAAGAAAAAAGGAGAGGGAGATCCTTTTCTTTCTTCATCATGTGAGACACAGTGAGACGATGCTGTTTGCAAGCCAAGAAGAAAGCCCTCACCATAAGCTGACCATGCAGACACCCTGCTTTGGACTTTCCAGAGTCCAGGATTGTAAGAAAAATACATTTCTGTTTTTAAACCACATAGTCATGGTATTTTATTATGGCACCCTGACCAGCTAAGACAGAGAGCACATTCATTCCAACCCATACCTATGCTCAGATGATAGGATAATTATTTGCCATTTCATTTAGTTTCCTCACTGTTTCTGCCATACGTGAATATTATAGCAGCCCTGGGTGACAGATCCACAGAGAAGCTTTTTAAAGACAGTCTGAATTTTCTCACCAATCTGCACTCACTTCCAAATTTCTTAGAATAGAGGGGATTCTGGAGTTAAAAAACAAACAGGCAAACATAAAAGCCCTATTTGAAATCTCAACAATCTCAATTAGAATAAAATCAAGCTATCTAAGGAAATATCAGTCACAAGAAATACAAATGTAAGAAATCTTTGAATTTTATTGTACAGAATTTAAATATTCTGGTTATTCAAATTTTAACTCAAGTACCAGAAGGTCTGTATTACTATGTTTGGAATCTGGAAAAGATCCCAATTTTACATATATTTCTAAGAAAAAAGGCATGGACTTCTTTGAATTAGAATTTGGAAAAAAAGTTATTATTTACCAAATTAATCCCAATCTATATATATAAAAGGCTGTGTACATCAGTCCGACCAGAAGCTATGACGTGCACTGACCACAAGGGGGCAGACACTCAATGCAGGAGCTGCCATGATGCGCACTGGCCATTTAAAAATAAATGGCACCATGGACCTGGCACCAACAAACCAACACTTGGCTCCTCCCAAGTGGGACACAGGCCCCGCCACCACACTGGAACGACACCCCACCAAATTGCAGCCAATGCTGCCAAGACCCCATGGCACAAAATGTGGTCCAGCCCAACCCAGAAACAGTTGCTGTGGGCTCTGGGTAATGATGTCACATAGCAACGCCCAGCTTCCTCTCCCTAGCAACTAGCCTCCTTGGATTTTATTCAGCCCAGGAACACGACTTGCTTTATAGTCAGGTGCAAACATATTACAGTTTAACCAAATGTTTGTGAAGCATTTTCATGTGCCTTATCTCATCTGATCCTCACAGAAGTCCTGGAGTAGGTAGATAGGAGACTTGGTAGAATCCTATTTTCTTTTCATTAGCAAGACATGAATAGCGATATTAAAATATTTTTTCTAACTAATTTCCTTCCAATGTGCATGAATCTGTGCACCAGGACACTAGTATATAATAAGAACAGATCACCTAGGATAGGTATAATTAAGACCAGATTTTTAATCCAAATTGAATTCTGGAGTTATCATTAAATTCATAATAAAGCCAATCAATTATTACTGTTCTTAAGCAACTCAAGATACCATAGCAAATCAACAGAGTAAAAGTATACAAATTATATGATAAAAAAGAAACTATATGCTTTTAAATTGTGACAAAAGTAATTTTAAAATAAAATCAAACCATTTTAAGTTTGATCACATTAGAATTTATTTCCCATGTTTACACATATATTTTTTCATCATATATTTTAAATCTATACCATATACCTGTCACCTTGTCAGGCTTTGGGCATAAAAAAAGAATAGATAGCATCTCTACCTTTAAGATTTTTCTAGCCCAGCCGGTGTGGCTCTTGAGCATCAACCCATGAACCAAGAGGTCACTAATTCCGTTCCTGGTCAGGGCACATGCCCAGGTTGCAGCTCGACCCCCAGTAGCAGGTGTGCAGGAGGCAGCCGATCGATGATGTTTCTCTCTCATCATTGATGTTTCTATATCTCTCTTTCTCTCCCTTCCTCTCTCTCTAAAAAAATCAATAAAAACGTTAAAAAAATATTTCTATACAAAAATGTGGCCAATAGCTCTGAGATGGAATGAATTGGGAATTTGGACTTAAAAGAGTCATGCAGATATTGCTATGAAACTTGTTCACTTGTAGATTGCACAACTGAATTCTTTAAATATAGTGCCTTTTGTGAAAATCAGAAAGCAGATACTTTATTTAACTGAAAAAAATATATACTAGTTTATTATTGGCTGCAAACTCAAAGTTAAGACTGTTTCATGAAGATTTTGCCTCTTACTAGCACCAGTAAGGAAATGATACATGTCACTAGATTGGGACTTTCCAACAGGACTATGCTTTTCGGTCTAGAGGTTATCTTTTCCTGACAGATTCATTAATAGGTGTTAAACCCAGAAAGGAACTAGAAGGAATAGAGGAGTGTGGCTCTCATTCTCCTTTTCACGCCCCTCTCTCTTTTTCTTCATTCTGTAAATTGGGGGAGAATTTGTTTATGCAAGTAATATTGGAGACTACTTCATGGTTTTATGTGGCTTATATGTACCATTTATTTGGAATTCAGCCTTTGATGTCTCATTTTTGCCTCTCTATCCAACACATTTCTTATACTGACCTTTAGTGAGGAAAATAGTTTTGATTATCAATATTTTAACATAATAAAGCATGAATCCTTACAAAATGGAGGCCCAATGCATGAAATTCGTGCAAGAGTAGGCCTTCTTTTCCCCAGCTGCCAGCACAGGCTTCTCTTTGGCACGCAGGACCCAGGCTTCCCTCCGGCCACTGGCAGGCATCTGGGACCTGGGCTTCCCTCACAGCCCGGCTTTGTCTGGAAGGTTGTCAGGAAGGACATCCCGGTCCAATTAGTATATTATGCTTTTATTATTATAGATGCATCTGTTACATTATGATAATATCATTATCAATATCTACTACTCACTTATTAGGTATTTGTGACATAATCAAATGTTGTACTGATAAATTTTATGTGAATTTCTAGCCTGTTCTTTTAGCCACATTTATCAGATCTAACACTTTGATGAGGTAATCTATTTTTGCCAAAATCAGGGCCTGTTTATCGCCTAGATTCAGGCAGACCTATTAAACTTGAGTATTATGCTTCTTCAGTAACCATCCAAACTTCTTATCCCATCTTATTATAGGCCCTCATAGTCCTCAGTTTTAGCTTAGTTCCCATAATTCTTCTAATAGATACTGGTAAAATAAGAACTATTCCCTAAGAGCATTTTTTTCCCTTGGCACATTTTGGGATCTGTTCCTCCACTCTGATGAAGCAAAATATTAGGAAATTGTTAGAAGGATGGTATACAAGTGCAGGATGGGCACTGAATCCTAGTTCACAAATTCCTGATTGTTTTGATCAGTTAGTTTATAGTTTATCTTTTATATACTTGGATTGAAAACGCTTCATCTTGGCCCTGGACAGGTAGCTCAGTTGGTTAGAGCATCATCCTGATACACCAAGGTTGTGTGTTCGATCTGGTCAGGGTACATATAAGAATCAATTCATTCATATTCTCATTCTCTCTCTCTCTCTCTCTCTCTCTCTCTCTCTCTCTCTCTCTCTCTCCCCTCTCTTCAATAAAAGGAAAAAAGAAAATAAAAAGAAAAACATTTCACATTTGTAAAGTTTGTAGGAAGAAGGGGCTTGGAAAACAGGTGTCCTGGGTTGTGATCATCCTTTGCAATTATCTTTATGGTTTGGGAAAACTCACTTCATGTGTCTGCTTCTTCATCTGTAATTACATATGTCTCCTTTTTTCCCCCCCTTGACATTCCCCCGACCCCTACCCCCCGCCCCCCCCCGCCCCGTGTCTTGAAATGAGCTAACCCTCCTAGTTCAGTTTAAGGTTTATAGCAGTTTAGACACACACACACACACACACACATCTGTAATTAGTGCTTCTAAACTCTATTCATGATAAGTTGTACTTCCCTGACTCTTCTCCTTCTTTCCAATTTTCAAGAGCAGTTGAAATGAGCTAACCCTCCTAGTTCAGTTTAAGGTTTATAGCAGTTTAGAGACACACACACACTCGGGCTCTGTGCAGAAGCAACCAGCTTGTACAGCATTGCTCACTGTGCTCCCCCAAATTGGTGAGGCACTGCTGTTATACAAATTCAGAAGGAATCTGCTAGAAATAGCATCGTAGATATCGGATATAAAATAAAAGATGTTAGACCTTCAGACAATCCTTCTGGTTTGTCTTATGGTTGAATTTAGTGTAAACATTGGGTTGTCTTTGTCCATATAAATTACTTAGAACTCTGTTTTTATTTTTACTATTTGATTACCTCATTCAAGTTAACTAAAATCTCTGTATGAATGGTCACATTGAGGGTCTTTGATGCCATTTAAATCGCCTTCATTTCACCTTCCTTTTTTCTTGCTTATATTCAGTATAGAGGTTACTGAATTCTGGGGAGACAATTTGTTAGTAATTTTTATAGGCTAGAATTTACTTCATTGTTTTCCTTCCTTTGTATTATAAATTTACAAAGAACAGACCACGGTGGACAGTTCTGGTTTCTTTGATATTCAAAATTTAAAATTGAGGTGACAAGAAAATTATTTTGTGTGTATACTTAATGTTACTGCATAATTAATGCATTCTAGTTAAAAAGGAATATAAAACATGTGCATTAGAATATTCAACTAACTCTCTCCTTGTGGTAAAAACCAAGCTTTTGATAATTATTTTCTTTGTGAAAGAGAAGAAAAGAAATCCAAGCATTACTACTATTGAATTATAAAACAACAAACTATCTCTTTTTCTGTGGCTTTCATCCATATAATTTACAGTGCAAATGCAATTTTTGGTACACAAATGCTTCTATATTGAGAGCTGTGTGGAAAATAGAATGCCTAGTTCTCATTTTCTTGCCAAACAAAGAAAACAAAATCCTTCCCCATCTTCTGCATTATGTTAGTGCCAATAACGCCTCTTTGATGGTAGCTTTGTGTTGTATTGTGTTTTTGCTTTTAATTAAGATATATTGGGTAAAATAGTGCTTCATTGTATTGTACAAAATACTGAAGCATAGGCTAATTACAGCCTTCAATGGGATTCAATATAGACCTCATGTTACTGTCTCATGCCCAGTTTTTTTAGTGTTTAGCAAAGTGTTCTGATACACTTCCTCCTGTGGGTTTCTTTTTTAGATTTTCTTCATCCACATGAAAAGCAATGACCCCTACCTCGAATGTTAGTCAAATGGCTACCTCACTTGTTATAAAGTTTTTATTTAAAAACATTCTTACATTTTGAATGTGAAATTTCATTTTTGTTCCATATGGCCCTTTTCACACTTGTTTTTAAAGGGCTTACTTTTCACAGAAGGCAAAATTCAAAGTTACAGAATGCAGGTTGGGAGCTAGACAAATATAGAAGAAATGTCACTCTCATCTTTATTTAAACCTGATTAACCTTTTTAATTTAGTCATTACGTTTTATTGAAAATGAACTAAATATACTCATTAGTTGTAGAAAGAGAATGGAATCAATTTAGATATTAAATTAAAGTATAAAATCTCCAGAACTTCTAGGTAAAGGTAAAAGGGTAGGTGGTTCATTGCAAACCAATTATAAGGAAAAAATAATATTATCCATATTGAAAATGTAATTTAACCAATGGCAATCAATTTGAGTTTGCAATAATGTGATGAAACTTCAATAATGCCTAGTATGTATCTTTTCAAGAAACTGATTAAATATTTGATAGTTGACTTGACAAATGATTATAGCTAATATTTTATTGGGGTTTCCTTGATTTCTGAATGTAGGGTATGATTGGGGTGAGTGGGTCAAAAGACAACTTTACCTCCTTTTATATGGCCTTAATAAAATATCTTCATCTATAAATATGATGTACACAGCGTGTTATGGAGAAAATGCCCATTGAATCAAGAGAAACATTTAGTGTACATTTTAAAAGGAATGATATTAATAACTGTGAAAAGTTCTGTTTATGTTCTTTCTCTGACCCTGCTTCCAGATGCCTGCAATTTCTTTTGTCATGAATATTCTGCAAACATTATTAGTGTTCATACAAGTATCTAATCTTTTGTTGCATTGGATTAAAATGGTAATTATAATTGTAGTAATTGCCATTTTCATTCTGCATGCTAAATACAATAGAGTCTATTAAATTATTGCCTGAAATTGCATCATGTTTAATAATGTATTTTGAAAGTTGGTTTTGCCAATGGCAATAATAGTGATATGCAAATATATATGCTATGGAGTGCTTACTATGTGTGCTTACTTGGATCATCTCATTAAATTCTTATAACGACCTTATGGTATCATGTGGATACAAATGACTTCTTGTTCTGTTCCAGGAATACTATGTGCTTCTTATAGAATTTCACATGTAATATATACATCATCTCCCTGTTCCCCTAGCAAGCAGGGGTTTTAAAAATGAGAAAACTGAAATTCTGAAACTAGTATATGGGGTTTCAAAGTCATGCAGCTAGATTCCAGAGACTGTGGTCTCAGCCAGCATATAATGCTTTCCTTTGTGGATAATCCTTTACTGAAAGAAAGTGGCAAGCTGGTCTTACCACTCTCTTCCCGGAGATTTCTGCAAAGTCAACAGTGATGCATGAAAGTGCTCATATATCATTTGGTCAATCGACACGAAAGCACAATACTGTACCAGAATTTGGGGTAAATGGTACAATAGATATTTGTTTCACAGTCCTTGCATACGTTTCAGTTTTAAAATCCAAGTTAGATTAACCCTAGGATGACTCCTTCTTTTTTACTCACATGAAGGATTATGATCACAACATGGGCTTCAAGGTCCTGCATAATCTGGCTTTCTATTCACTCCTTGACCTTACCTCTGATTACTCTTTCCTTTGCACACTCTGATTTAACCAGTTTGTCCTGTTGTTTTTTTCTTGAATATGCCAGAAATTATCTTTGATTTCAAATATACCCTCTCTTTGGAATGCTCTTGTCCCAGATATCTGTATGACTACCACCTAAACATCTTACCCTAATTTCAATAGCCTATAATGTGAAATGCATTATGTACAATTTATATAAATATAGAAGTTAAACATTATATGTGGGCATCACTAGAGGATAGTTCTGGTTTCAACTTTCCCGCAGGGCACTGTCCTCAGCAAATATCAATCTTAGTTCTTGCTCAGATTTTTTTGGTGTTCCCTTCTTTTTATGCCATTCTCTGAGGTACCTCTGAGTCTAATAGCCTCTATGTTTTTCATATCAGAGTGAAAATCACAATGAGGCCAAAAGTTAATTACAGATGCACATCTTTCATTATACTTTCTTTTGTTAGGATGTTTTTCATTATCCAAATAATCATCCCAATTTCCTAAAACTACACTCCTTGAAAAACATTTTAAACAAATATGTTGTGCAGTACTTGAAATAATGGAGACCACCCTTACTCTCTGAAGTACCAGAAAACTCTCTAAATTAAATATTTTCAATACATAATGTTGTCACCAGAAAAACTAAAGATATTTCATATCACTTACTGATTGGATTTGTTAAGCTGTAGATTTTTTTTTCAATGTTTGTAATACAATTTAACCACCTTCACCTGAAAAATGTTACAATCATCTTTCTTCTTAAAACACATAGTAAATTTAGACAGGTTTTGATAATAAAAGTAAAACAAAACAACAGCCCAAAGAGAAAAAGACATTTTGTTATCACAGTAAATTCTCTTATGTCTTCCTTTTAAGAGAGTTATAGCACAAGAATGATGAATTACTAGAGACAAAGAAGTACTAGAAAGGAATGAGAATGGGAAAAGATACGCCGTCATTTATTATCGCTAGCACTTGCACACTTGTATAATTGCAAGAGAGAAAGTCTATAAATGGACTGGTTTTGGGTATAAAGCAAAAATCCTTTTCTGTATAGAATGAAATTTAAGTTGGAGGAAAACATTATGTTGAATCAGAATTTAAATAATACTTTTTTCCTCAGGAATCAGGCTTTAACCTCTGGGGAACTTTTCGTAAGTGTTAAAGACATTAGCTCTCCTAGGTCTCTTACTTCCTTTAGGTTCAATTACTGTGATTGGCTAAACATTATATCCTTAATTCAGTATTATTTCCACTTTTAACTCTATGTGGTAAAATGCAATGATTTTTGTCTAAGTTAGAGGAAGGAAGAGAAAGAAGGGGCTCCATAGGCTCTGTACACCTGCACCAGCCCCATGTACCTCCATCTGCCTCACTCTCTGATTCTCCTCATTCCTACTTTCAGGGCAGGGTGTGCTGAAAGATACCAAAAGTGGTTCTGATAACATGTAGATAAACCACAAATAAACTTGCTTCTTCCCTATTTTACCCACTCCAAATATATATATTAAGAATATATGTAGGTATTAAGAATGACCAAAGTCCACACTGTTGAAAGAAACTTACATGAATTTAATAATCTATATCTGTATAGATTATATACTGATATATAATTATAGCTACACACATGCACACATGCACAAATGCATTTGCACACAACCTATATATTCTGAAGAAAGGAATCAGTGGTGTATTCTACATGTAACAAACACTGCCCTGCTTTGGAGGGTGTGAAATGTGGGGGAAGTAGACTACTTTGGGGTTATTCCAGTGTCATCTGGGTTTTACTCCTGGCTGCATCGCTTTTAAGCCTGATTCTCTTGTTTCCAGGAATTCAGGAGTTACTTACAATCAGTGTAAAAATCCCCCTTTTGCTTAAATGTAGCTACAGTGCTTCATAAGTTTATACTAATGACAAATGCTTTGTCAATATATCTATTATAATTAGAATAATCAGAAGATTTACTTCATTTAAAAGTATCCATTTAAACATTGAAGAAAATTTGAGATGGATGCTTTGGATTGTCTCAGTGCCATATCTTCTAAGAACAACCCTAGTTGCAAAAATTTAATTATTTAGACTGTTTTAAAATTTTTTCATGGGAATAAAATGTACCTTATGCTAATTCAGAGTTTGATTTTTACTTTGGATAGTTGACTTCCAAGCTATGCATTATGGCCAACTAGGAGCCCTCTTTGTGTCCTCCTGGATTTTTGTCTTCTTTGCTCTGCTTGCATCTGTGTGCTGCGTTTTATGCTGTGGACATTAATATTACCCCTCCTCTAGTTATGGCAAAATGAGTGTCTTCCTTTCTGTCATCTGAAAATGGCACTTGATTCTGTCGATAAAATGAACATATAAACAGCAAACTTTTCATTGAATCCATAAAATATTTTCTTTTGTCATTCACTTACCCCTATTCTTTCTCACTGCTGCCAGGACAGATCTTATTTAATAACTAGAGGCCCGGTGCACAAAAATTCATGCATTCGAGGGGGGTGTCCCTCAGCCTGGCCTGTGCCCTCTCTCAGTCCGGGAGCCCCCAGGAGATGTCTGACAGTGGGAGGCAACTGGGTGGGACGATCAGGGGACAGCGCCAGCTGGCAAACGGCCAGCCCTGCCCCCCCACCTGATTGCCCCTCTGCCGCCGCTGGTTGCCACCACCCCCTGATTGCCGTTCCCCCCTCTGACCGCTGGTACATGCCTTGGCTGGCCTGGCACCACCTGCTCGCCAGCCTTGCCCCCCGCCGACTAGTCGTTCCGCTGTTCGGTCAATTTGCATATTACTCTTTTGTTATATAAGATGTCAAGCCTATTATTTTGTAGGTTCCCTAGTTAAGTAATTTTATGGGAAATTATTCACTTCACATATAATATAAAATATGATGATTATTTAAGCTCTTTCACTTTATTTTATTTATAAGAATCAGCAACCATATATATATTCTTTTAGAGCTAAAGGTAGCTGTTGCCACTAAAGAAGATAGTCTGTATTATTGTCAGAAAGTCTAATGTGTTCTTCTAATCTGTGCATTTTCTACTTGTAGGATTATTAACATGGAATAGGGTGAAAGCAAATGAGGACAAAACCATTTTAAGAAAGTAGACAGTTAGTTGAATATTCTATAGTCATTGATTCTCCCCTCCCTAAATAATATGTAATACATAATAATCTCTCACTAGATGGCTTTATAAATCAATATACCCTATTTAATTTACTTTCTACATTTTTTCACACAATTTTCTTACAGTAGGATATAGAGAAGTGTAAAGATTACCCATATATAGTTGACTTTAGGATTCTCTTGGCTTCTCAATGAATAATTCCTTGTAGGATGTTCTACATGTAGTGCATCTAGATATAAAATTTTATCATATTTCATTTTATCCATAGCATCCTTCCTTACAAAATGTTTATTACATGACTATCTATAAACATAGCATAGGACTAAATGTCAGGGCTCCAAAAACAAGTTCTCCATGGTCTCTGTCTTAGAGCTCATTCCAGTATAGTGATATAGATCTTAATAAGTAATTGGGAAATTAAAAGAGGGATAAAATTCCATGGGATGAAATAATAGGAGAAACTTTAATGATAAATGAGTGTTGACCTGCATTGTGAAGAAAAGGCAGATTTTAGCTGAGCATGGAGAAATATGAGGGACATTCTAGAAAAGACATAAAGTGTGAGCAAATATTAAAATCAGGACACACACAAGACTATTTTCAGTGAAAATACATTAGACAGTTTTCCTTGAATAAGTGTTTGATTAGGAAACTGATAAGAAGTAGGTAAACTTAGACCATTGTAAGGAATTTGGATTTAGTCCTGGGAGTAGATGGGGATCAGTGACTATTTTGATTGCATAAAAAAACATTTTATGTATTATTTCTTTAAGCATGAACTTCTTTCTCAAATAATTGAAGTACTCTGCTTCTGTGACTAGAGTTTTGAAAAGACTCGTCTCTGCCTGCCTTTATATTATGTTATCCAGTTATTATTCACTTAACCTTTTAATTTGCTTTTAAAAGTTAGTATCTCTATACTTCATATTGTTTGTTCTTACCTAACTTGCAGACTTCATAGTAATTCTAATTTGTTTGGTAGAGAACAAGAGAGATAATGAGTACCTCATGTCTACATATAGAATGACAAATTAAAGTTGACAAATGTGAGCTTACAAATAGTGGCATTACATTCTTTAATATATTAAGTTTCACTTCACTTAGAATTTTCTTTCTCAGAGACTGAATGCATCTTTGATGGCACTAAGAAAAGACAAAGAAACACAAGCAGCCAGAAGTATGGAATCTGGTCTTTGGTTTTGCTAACCTAGCTGTGACCACTCATCAAAATTTCATGTACAGTCTCCAAAGTCATTTGAAGTTCACCAAATCAAATTACCTCTCATATTACTTCTTTACCTATCCTAACATTTTGTTCTCTCTACAAATATGGCATGATCATATTTCCTATTGCTATACTTGTCTGGAGAGAGATCTACATTATATCCAATCCCTTCATCCATTGGTACATTTAACATAATAAATGGCAGGAACAATTCCATGAAAAAGTCAAAATTATAAAAGTTTAAGAGACTTTTTAAAATCCAAGGTGATTAATCTTTAATCAGCAAATGACCATTACGTATTGTTTGGAGAATTTCAGTATACAGACATAACATAGCAATGGGACTTCCCAGTGTCTTCCTTCCTGTTTTAGAAAATTCATTAAATCTTTTAGTTTTATTCAGTGTCTGCCTTGCTTGAGCATGCTTGAAATGAGGGTTGTGGATACTTCCTTCTGTTTAGATTTCAGAATTAAGCTACCCAATGGCCTATATCTATTGACTCCTTTTGACCCAGGAAATCTGCATCATTTATGAAAAACCTACATATACATTCATGCTGAGTTCTATTTTGTCATCTCTTTTAGTATTGCATTAATAATTGTGACATATGACTACCTAGTTTTTCTACTTGCAACTAATATTTACCTGTAATTAGTTTATTTTTGCTACAATTACATAGTAAATAATATAACCAGGAAGAGAACAAAAGCTAACATCCTAACATATTCTTTGGTGATTATATAAAAACAACTCTGAGATAATAATAACAAACAACATGAGTTAACATGTATTGAAAAATTATGATGTTGCAGACACTAGGTTGAGCACTTTATAAGCACTGTCTCATTAAATTTTCAAATCAACCTTCGTGTAGAAACTAAAACTATACCTATTTTCAGATGAAGGAACTTTTACACATAAGCTAATATAGTGGAGTATGAAAATAATTCCAAGCTGACTGCAAAAACTATTATTTACCATTAATAATGTTAACTTTTTAAGTTAATTTATAATACTAAACAAAAACCAATTAATCATATTAAGTTATAAGGTTTGGATTTCATGCTGTTTTAAAAGGAAAAGAAAAATAGTTTTCTATTAATTCTGTTGTGATTCCCAACACTTCTTTATTCTCTGGCAAAAAAGAAAAATGTCCATCCGGTGCTCCTCTAGAATTTATGGTTCCTTAAGTAGAAAATCTCTGCCCTAGACTGGATGCTCACTAAGGTCACCGATGACAAATGGGCTTGTCACACTGGGGTGGAGGAAGTAGGAAGTTTCTATCTGGAAGAACATGGAATAGCCAGAGACAGCCAATGACAGATAGAGGAAAAGACACATTGCTGGGGTAGACCCTTCTCCTTGCTCCCCAAAACTACTTTATGTGTTTGTGACAGAGGCCTTTGTCATTGAGCTTGTGAAGAAAGAAGTAACGAAGAGATTGTACTTATTATTTCTTCCATTATAAACTTTGGATCTGCTTTCTATACAAATGCAGCCACCATCATAATTCTTCACAGAAATTCTTTCTTCTTAACATGATTTTACATGAAATAATTTGAACCTTACACAATCATTTACTAAAATTGACTATAACATATTTGTGGATTCTTTGAAAATATTTGCTAAGTCTTAGGAAGGAAAAATTATACACTAAAAAAACGAATAATGTAGAAATTTCACAGGGGCAAAAGCAGGACCGCTAATATAAGCAAGTATCACATGATAAGTTAAAAAGTGTTTACATTAGAGATTAAAATAATCTAAATAACCTGATTTAGATATCAAGTAGAAAAATTAATTATAATCTAGTCAATTATTGCAAGCCAGTCATCAGTGTTTTAGCTTTATTTGGTGTTGAGATGCTTCAGGATTCAAAAGGAAGATCTTAAAGATTATATTAGGGCATGTAAACATGACTGAGGCTCACAAATTCTCATATAGTATTTTAGGATATTTTTAATGGAAAAGGAGGAGATACTTCGTTTGGAATAATGTTTGAGAACATAAAAATATAATTTAAACTAATACTAAAATGTGATACATTTAAGATTCAATTATTCAAACTTTCTTCAAGTTAGTTGCTATTTAGTTCAGTCTTTAAGATGTTTGAGTAAGCCCCAAGAGATATAAAACTAAAACTGACCACTTCATCGTATTACAACATTATTCAAGAATATATAAATTCAGAGTATAGATTCTTGTAAGTTCCTATACTCCGAATAGTATATATAGTTCCTATATAGGTTCTTTCTAATATTTTTTATCTCATAGAAAGATTATTTGTCCACAAACTGCAGGTACTTTGAGTTAAAAACCTAACAAAATAAATTGCCTGGTGTCCACAGAAGACCATATAATACTGGCAAATACATTTACAGTAAGTAAATAATATAAAATACATAAGGCTTATTCAACATGTGAGAAGACATGAGATGACAGAACAAAAATATTGTATCACATGAGATGGGATAAGACAGGAAATGACACTATAAAATATTTTATAAATGTCAGAAAGTGTAATTGAACAAAAAAGGAAAGAAGTAAGCTGTCTGGTGCGAGACTTGTTCAGTAAATGATATAAAATAACATCGAAGGACAGGGAAAGAGAAACTCATTATTACTGGGAAGAGAAAGTGAAGAACCCCACATCCCAGAACTGGGATGAAACAGGCCCTCTTGGAATGGCTGCTGAGAACAATGCTGGCTGGCCATGGTCAGCCTTGGCACCTCTGCATGCAGGAGCTATCTACACATACAGGAGCTTCAGAGAAGAACAATAGAGAAGATTATGAGAAAAAGGGTGGAAAGTGATTTGTAAGCAAGATTAAAAGTTCTAAAGATGTTCACAAGTTCTAAGGAACAACAAAGTTAGAAAACGATACTCAAATAACAAGTGTCAAGAGTAATTACTCAATGCATTTGAAGGGGTTAAGAAGATGAAATTAAATTTAAGGTGCATATTATGTGTGGGGGATTCCTTTGTATGAAGTAAAATATATAACCTCATGAGAAAAGCTGCCTCATACTTAAGGTCCCTGTGAACTCACATTCTAGGGGACTTCCTGAATAAACACCATAAGCCTTATGCATTTTAGAGTTAAACTGCAGCTGCTGTTTGAATGAACTGGATCTGCCAGGTCACTACTAACAACAGAAGCAAAAGCATATTCAGGACTTCTGGTCAGCTGCACAGGTGCAGAGCTCACTAAAGAGTGACACCAGAGACTGATTAGAGACTGAAAGCCTGCGAGGGAACCTGGGGAAATGTGTATAGATGGAGAATATGTTTTATCAGAGTTTGGTGGATTCAAAAAGGGTACATGCTGCCGCTGAATTGGGCTCTTCATGTTCAGATGTTCAGAGAGGAGAAGGTTTGATAAGAGAGAAATGCTTTATATAAGAAAATCCTCCTAGAGGGTTAGAACATCCAAATGCATAAAGCAGATATAAACACAAATGAAGGAAGCTGACTATTTCTTCAGTCTGCGTAATGAAAAGGAGAGAGAGAGAGAGGGAGAGGGAGGGAAGGAAGGAGGGAGGGAGGGAGGGAGAGAGAGAGAGAGAGAGAGAGAGAGAGAGAGAAAGGGAAACTGAGGTAAAGATTGTTAAGTGACTATCTCAATATAAAAGAAGCCAAAGTAGTAGCAGAGATAATGGCAAACAGTAGAAGTCACGCCCCATTTGAAGAGGAAATACTATTTAAATTCACTAGAATATCGCCATCTGGTAATATGGATCTAATGTGGCCTCATCTTCTGATTTGCAGGGAAGGTGAAAATAAGAATTTTTAAATTGGGCAACTAATTAAACAGGAAAACTAACAAAATGGGCTGAGTATGTGAGTTTAAAGAAATGTCATTCAGATTTGGGGCCCCTATTGTCTTTTGACATATATTATCATATAGGTTATTAAGATGAGTAAAATCATTCTTTAAAGAATTAAGGCCACCTATAACAATTTCCTCATATCCTTAGCCAGAAAACCAAGAGATGAAGAAAGCTCATCTTCAGTATTCTCCTCTAACCTTGAGAAAATGTTTCAGGGTAACTAAGGTCCGAATTGAAAAAAAAAATTAAGAATGCGATTTGTTCCTAATACACTCAGTCACTCTTGGGTCTTATTCTTTACTTGGGCTAGTAATCAAGAAAGGTGCAGTATAAGATTACACAGTGACCTCATGATTCAACCACACCCTCTACTTAAAACTCAGTGTATTGTTGGATAAATTATAGGTAAAAGGCACATAAATTGAAAAGTGACCAACCAAATTGTATATTTAAACAAAATATCTACATTGAACTCTCCCTCAATTCTACATAAAAAAGTATTAGAATTATAAAGAGAATTTAGCAAGTTTTTTTTTTAATCCTCACCCAAGAATATTTTTCCCTTGATTTTTTTAGAGATAGTGGAGATAGTGGAAGGTAGAGAGGGAAGGGGGGAGGGAGGGAGGAAGAGAGAGAGAAAGAGAGAGAGAGAGAGAGAGAGAGAGAGAGAAGGACTTCGGTTACTTTTCTCCTCATGCTCTTTGACTAGGATCAAATCTTCTCCCTTGACCAGGAATTGAACCCATGACTCTTTGGTGTAAGGACCAGCACTCTAACCACTGAACTTACCGGCCAGGGTTTAGCAAGGTTTTAATTAACACAAGAGTCGACATAAAAGTCAATAGCAGGGGTCCTCAAACTTTTTAAACAGGGGGCCAATTCACTGTCCCTCAGACCGTTGGAGGGCTGGACTATAGTTTAAAAAAAAACTATGAACAAATTCCTATGCACACAGCGGCGGCAAAAACACCCGGCGGGCCGGATAAATGTTTTCGGCCGGCCGCATGTGGTCCACGGGCCGTAGTTTGAGGACCCCTGGTCAATAGCATTTCTATATAAAACTAATAACTCATTTAAAGTACATATAGAAAATATTCCTATTTACAACAACAACAAACTATAAAAGAACAAACAATGTAGGAAAAAAACAATGATGCAACCAACTGTTACAAACTAATGAAGGATACCTAAACATCAGAAATGACTTTGATGGTAAGACCAATCAATATCATGAAAATACACATTCTTACCCAAATTAATCTATAAATTTGATTTCTAATCAAAACTGAACATATTCTTTGAAATCTTCCAAACTGATTCTAGTTCTCCGGGAAACAAAAACCAAGTTAGATAATTTTGAATAACAATGTGTGAAAGGTATTGCCTTTTGACTACCAGTAACTTTTCTTTTTTGCTATTTCATGTGAATTGCAATTTTTTTTGCCAAACATTTTGTATTTAATAACAGTAGGGAATGAATTATATAATATAGTATTTTGTCCAAGAAAATATATGAGATTTTCTATCAGGCTGCTAGAGCTAGAGACTGAGCCAATCTGAAAGGTAATTAAACTGTACGTTGGTCTTGTTAAAGCTTTAGTTTACCACTGATTTAACATATTTTAAAATTGTGATTAGGGCTTTTCCTTCTGTAGAACAATGGATCTGAGTTCTGCTGAAGCTTTTTGGTGTGGTATGCAATTTGCTAGCTTGTCAAACCGTATCATATCTCTCTTTCTTTCACAGGTTAGTCAGATCTCTGGGCCATTGGCAGTTATCTTTGCTGTCTAGTCCTCCACCTATCTTTCTCTGCCTTGGAAAATCTCTATCTTCCCTACTGCAATGCCATGTTCTCCTCAACATTGATGGTGGCTGCATTATACCTAGAATGCTTTAGAATGAATTCTCCTAGGTATTCTGCTGGCCTCTGGTAGCTGAAAGCTTAGAGTATCTGAAAGTGTGTGTGTGTGTGTGTGAGTGTGTGTGTGTGTGTGTGTTTCCAAATAGAGCCCTTTCAATATGCTGGCAATGTGGTAAATTTTTCCACATACGGTATTTCCTTGATTATTAGAAAAAGCTTAGGAAGCATTTCTAAGTAAAATTCTATAGGTGAGTAAAAGAAGGCAGTTAGGAAAAATTATGATAAAAGAATCAAAATAAAATTATTATAAAGAAAAAGTAGGCAACTCTATAAAGAAATGGAAGGAGGAAGAAGCTGATGAGGGTCTGTAATGTAGCAAAGGTTTAGAGCAGGGGTGGGGAACCTTTCTTCTGCCAAGGGGCATTTGGATATTTATCACATCATTCTCAGGCCACACAAAATTATCAACTTAAAAATAAGCCTGCTATACTTGGTCACACATTTAATTAACTTACCCCTAATGCCTTCGCAGGGCCGCAGGCCTTATACAGCCTGAGGGCCAGACATTCCCCACCCCTGGGTTTGAGCGAATGTACTGGAGCAAGGTTAATAGTGGCAAGCTTTGCTTTCATGGGCTTGTTTACTTATAAGACCTATCTAAATTAGCAGCTATTAAGGGTATTTTTTTTTTTTATCATCATTGCATTTGTTAAGGACAGATATTGTGCCTTATTCACATATATATTCTCAGGAATGCGTAAAGGGCTCAGCACATATTAAGGATTCATAAGCATTCATTCTCATCTAAGTTTCATTTCATTCATTCCAAAAATATTTTTGAGGATTTTCTACTATGTGCCAAGCACTCCTCCAGATGGTTGGAATATATTAGAGGACAACACTGACGAAAATTTATGCCCCTGAAAAGCTTTAAAAAAGAGCAATGTAGAGGAAACATAAAGTAAATTAATTATATAGCATTGTAGAAGGTGAGAAGTAATATAAAAAAGAAAAATAGAACAGGTGATGTGGAGAGTGTGTTTGAAAAGCTGAGTTTTAATTTTAAAGGGCAGTCAAAAGAGGCATCTATGAGAAGGTGGTATTTGAGCAAAGATCTGAAGAAAGCTGGGGAGATAGCAGTGCAAGATATGGAAGCCTTAAGTTTTCCGCATCCGGAGAGATTGAGGGACTGCAAAGGGACACCTGTAACTGCATTGGAGTAATGAAAGGGAGCGCAGCACAGGATGAGAGCATGCTGCCAGTAAGGGCCGTTCAGATTCCAGTGTTTCTCAACCTTCCTAATGCCATGACCCTTTAATACAGTTCCTCATGTTGTGGTGACCCCCAATTTCATTGTTACAAATTGAACATAATTAAAGCATAGTGATTAATCACAAAAACAGTATGTAATTATATATGTGTTTTCTGATGGTCTTAGGCGACCCCTGTGAAAGGGTCGTTCAACCCCCAAAGGGGTTTCGACCCACTGGTTGAGAACCACTGCTTAGACCTATTAGGCCATTGTAAGGCTTTCACTTTAAGTACTAGGCAGAATCTTGAGCAGAGGAGTGACAATACATGTTTACGTTCTCCCAAATGACCCAACTAATGAGACAGGGCTTTATCGCCCTATCACTTTCTTTTCCATATAATCTATTTTAAGATTCCTATGTAGCAGTCCATGGTAAAGAAGCAGCACCAAATTTCAATTCATAGTTATGGTAAATTCATGGATTGGTAAAGAGCTAACTGGGGCCTAAATATCTAGCTACCCCGTGTCCAGGAGATGCAAGACCCAACTTCCAGACTCTGAAGTTCTTCCATCATTGGGGAAAGAAAGGCTAACCTATCATCTTTTTGTATGTGAAGAAACTGAGGTTTGAGGCATAAAGAGAGCTTTTGACATTTTCACCACTGCAACATGCGGCCTCTTCATATCTTGGTAAAAAAAGAAAATGATGATTTAGACCTGGCATAAACACATTTTATTGTTATAGGGGCAGAGAGTAAATATTTTGGACTCTATCATCTATAGAGTGTATTTCACAACCACTCAACTCTCAGTTGCAGTGCAAAAGCTATCATAGGCAACACGTAAATGAGTGACAGCAGCTGTGTTTCAATAACTCTTCATTTACAAAAACAGTGTGGTGAGTCAAATGTCGCCTGTAGCCAATAGTTGGGCCAACCCTTGATTTAGATGATGTTGTTGAGAGCAAAGAGGAGATTGTAAAACATACTTGCCAGAAGTTATGCTGATTCTTTTAAGCTCAGCAGCTCGTGGATGACATTGAACAGGAGAAAAACTATGCAAATAAGAACATGAATATACTCAGCTTTCAATTGCACCATGTTTTACATATAGCTCTTCTGTTGCCTGTCCAAGAACACCACTGGGAGGAATTATAAATTAGTTTGTCTTTCTTCACAAAAGAATATTTGGAAGATTCTAGCATAGATGTTTGAAAATGACATATTTGTGTCTCAGAGATTTGTAAAGGATTTGCTAAATTCCCAAGGCATTCCCAGTTTGGAAATATATGTAAGATGAAGAAATAAACATTTATAAAATTTTGAAACTAAGTAGTCAAATGTTAGTATTTTCAAGATTACAACTAGTGGCTCACATTATTCTACTATCTTTATTCTCCCATTTCCTTGCAATGTATCTGTGAGTTTTATATATATATGAAGTATATACATATATGAAATATTTATATATATGAAGTGTAAATATATATGAAGTATATATCTATAAAGTATCATATATAATTCTACATAAAATATTATATATATTCCGTCACCCCACTTCATGATAGGGAAACCGAGTCACAATAAGAATTAATAAATGCCTAAAAAGAAATCAATGACAGATCCGAGTAGAGAATTCTAATCTCCTGGCACCCGGATTAAAGCTGTTTACATTTTCTCTAAATCAATATATATGTAGCCCAGGTGAGTCTCCTAAAGAAAACACAGAAGTCCCAGGGTATGTCAGTTTCTGACAAGAATAATAATTTGCACGTGTACATTTGAAATGAGGACATATCTACCATTTCCTAAAGCTGAAAGCCGATCCTTACAAAACTCACATTTAGCACAGATGTTTCACATGCCTAATTATTATTGGTTAGTGTGCTGCAGTAGTAAACAAGTTTGTCAAATCCTTTCCTTGGCCAAATAACTTTAATAGGGAAGACTGTCACAAAAGAAGATGATTAAAGGTCCCTAGTGGCTTTCTACTCTACTTCCAAATGCAGGTAGGGTATTTACAGGTTGTTACCTGTAACTGGCTTTCTGGTGCCATTTCATCTCTGATTATAATGAGATGAAATGGCCCCAGAAAGCCAGTCATTAGACATATCCTTTGGCCAGTCCCTGATAGAGAATTTACTTGAGTCGGGATATATTACCTAAAATCATATGTCTGGTCTGCATATGGGTATGATATTTTTGAAGACTTGAACTGAAGAACAAAGTTAGCTGGCTTATGACATATTAACTTGAAAATTAAATGCAATATATATTCATTACTGCATGTTATCACAGACACATGAACTACTGATTCAGTTTTTCATATAAAAGCATTTTGTTTTAGTAAAAGAAGCTTTGTGGCTACAAAATTCATACTTTAAAATAATTAGAAGAAGCATTTGGAATTTTTATATTTTATCTCTTGGGCCTGTCAATTTGCCATGAAAAAGATGGAACATCCTTAGCTTACCTATGACCTATAATAAACAGAATAAAGGAAAAGAGAACCTGTAAAGGGGTTAGGGTTGAGTTGTTGTGAGAATTGTGTGTTGAATTCAATATGCTGGAAAATTTTACCCATTTCAGTAGAGGTGTGTGTGTTACCTTATTAAATAAGACCTAATATTTCTTATGATTAGATACTAAAGAGGTTTCAAAGTATTTAATATTATAATGCGAATACTCAAGTTTATTCAATAAATTTTGATTGCTTGCTTATATAATCATTTAAATATAGGTAACACACACACACCTTAGGTATATCTTTAATTTCACATGCTATCTAATATCCATAGGTTAACTAAA